>NC_092710.1:7420874-7428374 GCF_047496885.1 Scyliorhinus torazame | reverse complement strand
AGGGAGTGCTGCACTGTCAGGGAGTCAGTACTGAGGGAGTGCCGCACTGTCAGAGGGTCAGTACTGAGGGAGTGCCGCACTGTCAGAGAGTCCGTACTGAGGGAGTGCCGCACTGTCAGAGAGTCAGTACTGAGGGAGTGCTGCACTGTCAGAGGGTCAGTACTGAGGGAGTGCTGCACTGTCAGAGGGTCAGTACTGAGGGAGTGCCGCACTGTCAGAGAGTCCGTACTGAGGGAGTGCCGCACTGTCAGAGTGTCAGTACTGAGGGAGTGCTGCACTGTCAGAGGGTCAGTACTGAGGGAGTGCTGCACTGTCAGAGGATCAGTACTGAGGGAGTGCTGCACTGTCAGAGGGTCAGAACTGAGGGAGTGCTGCACTGTCAGAGGGTCAGTACTGAGGGAGTGCCGCACTGTCAGAGGGTCAGTACTGAGGGAGTGCTGCACTGTCAGAGGGTCAGAACTGAGGGAGTGCTGCACTGTCAGAGAGTCAGTACTGAGAGAGCACTGCACTGTCAGAGGATCAGTACTGAGAGAGTGCCGCACTGTCAGAGGGTCAGAACTGAGGGAGTGCTGCACTGTCAGAGGGTCAGTACTGAGGGAGTGCCGCACTGTCAGAGGGTCAGTACTGAGGGAGTGCCGCACTGTCAGACGGTCAGTACTGAGGGAGTGCCGCACTGTCAGAGGGTCAGTACTGAGGGAGTGCCGCACTGTCAGAGGGTCAGTACTGAGGGAGTGCTGCACTGTCAGAGGGTCAGTACTGAGGGAGTGCCGCACTGTCAGAGGGTCAGTACTGAGGGAGTGCCGCACTGTGGGAGGGTCAGTACTGAGGGAGTGCCGCACTGTCAGAGGGTCAGTACTGAGGGAGTGCTGCACTGTCAGAGCGTCAGTACTGAGGGAGTGCTGCACTGTCAGAGGGTCAGTACTGAGGGAGTGCTGCACTGTCAGAGGGTCAGTACTGAGGGAGTGCTGCACTGTCAACAGGGTCAGTACTGAGGGAGTGCTGCACTGTCAGAGGGTCAGTACTGAGGGAGTGCCGCACTGCCAGAGGGTCAGTACTGAGGGAGTGCCGCACTGCCAGAGGGTCAGTACTGAGGGAGTGCCGCACTGTCACAGGGTCAGTACTGAGGGAGTGCCGCACTGTCGGAAGTTCAGTACTGAGGGAGTGCTGCACTGTCGGAAGTTCAGTACTGAGGGAGTGTTGCACTGTCCGAGGGTCAGTACTGAGGGAGTGCCGCACTGTCCGAGGGTCAGTACTGACGGAGTGCTGCACTGTCGTAGGGTCAGTACTGAGGGAGTGCCGCACTGTCAGAGGGTCAGTACTGATGGAGTGCCACACTGTCAGAGGGGAAGTACTGAGGGAGTGCTGCACTGTCAGAGGGTCAGTGCTGTGGGAGTACTGCACTGTCAGAGGTCAGTACTGAGGGAGTGCTGCACTGTCAGAGGGTCAGTACTGAGGGAGTGCCGCACTGTCAGAGGGTCAGTACTGAGGGAGTGCCGCACTGTCAGAGGGTCAGTACTGAGGGAGTGCCGCACTGTCAGAGGGTCAGTACTGAGGGAGTGCCGCACTGTCAGACGGTCAGTACTGAGGGAGTGCTGCACTGTCAGAGGATCAGTACTGAGGGAGTGCTGCACTGTCAGAGGGTCAGAACTGAGGGAGTGCTGCACTGTCAGAGGGTCAGAACTGAGGGAGTGCTGCACTGTCAGAGAGTCAGTACTGAGAGAGCACTGCACTGTCAGAGGATCAGTACTGAGGGAGTGCCGCACTGTCGGAGGGTCAGTGCTGAGGGAGTGTTGCACTGTCAGAGGGTCAGTACTGAGGGAGTGCGGTACTGTCAGAGGGTCAGTACTGAGGGAGTGCTGCACAGTCAAAGGGTCAGTACTGAGGGAGTGGCGCACTGTCAGAGGGTCAGTGCTGAGAGAGTGCTGCACTGTCAGAGGGTCAGTACTGAGGGAGTGCGGTACTGTCAGAGGGTCAGTACTGAGGGAGTGCCGCACTGTCAGAGGGTCAGTACTGAGGGAGTGCTGCACTGTCAGAGGGTCAGAACTGAGGGAGTGCTGCACTGTCAGAGAGTCAGTACTGAGGGAGTGCTGCACTGTCAGAGGGTCAGTACTGAGGGAGTGCCGCACTGTCAGAGGGTCAGTACTGAGGGAGTGCTGCACTGTCAGAGGGTCAGTACTGAGGGAGTGCGGCATTGTCAGAGGGTCAGTACTGAGGGAGTGCTGCACTGTCAGAGAGTCAGTACTGAGGGAGTGCTGCACTGTCAGAGGGTCAGTACTGAGGGAGTGCTGCACTGTCAGAGGGTCAGTACTGAGGGAGTGCGGTACTGTCAGAGGGTCAGTACTGAGGGAGTGCCACACTGTCAGAGGGTCAGTACTGAGGGAGTGCGGTACTGTCAGAGGGTCAGTACTGAGGGAGTGCCACACTGTCAGAGGGTTAGTACTGATGGGGTGCCGCACTATCAGATGGTCAGTACTGAGGGAGTGCTGCACAGTCAAAGGGTCAGTACTGAGGGAGTGCTGCACGGTCAGAGGGTCAGTACTGAGGGAGTGCTGCACTGTCAGAGGGTCAGTACTGAGGGAGTGCGGTACTGTCAGAGGGTCAGTACTGAGGGAGTGCTGCACAGTCAAAGGGTCAGTACTGAGGGAGTGCCGCACTGTCAGAGGGTCAGTACTGAGAGTGCTGCACTGTCAGAGGGTCAGTACTGAGGGAGTGCGGTACTGTCAGAGGGTCAGTACTGAGGGAGTGCTGCACAGTCAAAGGGTCAGTACTGAGGGAGTGGCGCACTGTCAGAGGGTCAGTGCTGAGAGAGTGCTGCACTGTCAGAGGGTCAGTACTGAGGGAGTGCGGTACTGTCAGAGGGTCAGTACTGAGGGAGTGCCGCACTGTCAGAGGGTCAGTACTGAGGGAGTGCTGCACAGTCAAAGGTTCAGTACTGAGGGAGTGCCGCACTGTCGGAGGGTCAGTGCTGAGGGAGTGTTGCACTGTCAGAGGGTCAGTACTGAGGGAGTGCCGCACTGTCAGAGGGTCAGTACTGAGGGAGTGCTGCACTGTCAGAGGGTCAGTACTGAGGGATCGCTGCACTGTCAGAGGGTCAGTACTGAGGGAGTGCCGCACTGTCAGAGGGTCAGTACTGAGGGAGTGCTGCACTGTCAGAGGGTCAGAACTGAGGGAGTGCTGCACTGTCAGAGAGTCAGTACTGAGAGAGCACTGCACTGTCAGAGGATCAGTACTGAGGGAGTGCCGCACTGTCGGAGGGTCAGTACTGAGGGAGTGCTGCACTGTCAGAGGGTCAGTACTGAGGGAGTGGCGCACTGTCAGAGGGTCAGTGCTGAGAGAGTGCTGCACTGTCAGAGGGTCAGTACTGAGGGAGTGCGGTACTGTCAGAGGGTCAGTACTGAGGGAGTGCCGCACTGTCAGAGGGTCAGTACTGAGGGAGTGCTGCACAGTCAAAGGTTCAGTACTGAGGGAGTGCCGCACTGTCGGAGGGTCAGTGCTGAGGGAGTGTTGCACTGTCAGAGGGTCAGTACTGAGGGAGTGCCGCACTGTCAGAGGGTCAGTACTGAGGGAGTGCTGCACTGTCAGAGGGTCAGTACTGAGGGATCGCTGCACTGTCAGAGGGTCAGTACTGAGGGAGTGCTGCACTGTCAGAAGGTCAGTACTGAGGGAGTGCTGCACTGTCAGAGGGTCAGTACTGAGGGAGTGCCGCACTGTCAGAGGGTCAGTACTGAGGGAGTGCTGCACTGTCAGAGGGTCAGTACTGAGGGAGTGCGGTACTGTCAGAGGGTCAGTACTGAGGTAGTGCCGCACTGTCAGAGGCTCAGTACTGAGGGAGTGCCGCACTGTCAGAGGGTCAGTACTGAGGGAGTGCTGCACTGTCAGGGAGTCAGTACTGAGGGAGTGCCGCACTGTCAGAGGGTCAGTACTGAGGGAGTGCCGCACTGTCAGAGAGTCCGTACTGAGGGAGTGCCGCACTGTCAGAGAGTCAGTACTGAGGGAGTGCTGCACTGTCAGAGGGTCAGTACTGAGGGAGTGCTGCACTGTCAGAGGGTCAGTACTGAGGGAGTGCCGCACTGTCAGAGAGTCCGTACTGAGGGAGTGCCGCACTGTCAGAGTGTCAGTACTGAGGGAGTGCCGCACTGTCAGAGGGTCAGAACTGAGGGAGTGCTGCACTGTCAGAGGGTCAGTACTGAGGGAGTGCCGCACTGTCAGAGGGTCAGTACTGAGGGAGTGCCGCACTGTCAGACGGTCAGTACTGAGGGAGTGCCGCACTGTCAGAGGGTCAGTACTGAGGGAGTGCCGCACTGTCAGAGGGTCAGTACTGAGGGAGTGCCGCACTGTCAGAGGGTCAGTACTGAGGGAGTGCCGCACTGTCAGAGGGTCAGTACTGAGGGAGTGCCGCACTGTGGGAGGGTCAGTACTGAGGGAGTGCCGCACTGTCAGAGGGTCAGTACTGAGGGAGTGCTGCACTGTCAGAGCGTCAGTACTGAGGGAGTGCTGCACTGTCAGAGGGTCAGTACTGAGGGAGTGCTGCACTGTCAGAGGGTCAGTACTGAGGGAGTGCTGCACTGTCAACAGGGTCAGTACTGAGGGAGTGCTGCACTGTCAGAGGGTCAGTACTGAGGGAGTGCCGCACTGCCAGAGGGTCAGTACTGAGGGAGTGCCGCACTGCCAGAGCGTCAGTAGTGAGGGAGTGCCGCACTGCCAGAGCGTCAGTACTGAGGGAGTGCCGCACTGTCACAGGGTCAGTACTGAGGGAGTGCCGCACTGTCGGAAGTTCAGTACTGAGGGAGTGCTGCACTGTCGGAAGTTCAGTACTGAGGGAGTGTTGCACTGTCCGAGGGTCAGTACTGAGGGAGTGCCGCACTGTCCGAGGGTCAGAACTGAGGGAGTGCTGCACTGTCAGAGAGTCAGTACTGAGAGAGCACTGCACTGTCAGAGGATCAGTACTGAGAGAGTGCCGCACTGTCAGAGGGTCAGAACTGAGGGAGTGCTGCACTGTCAGAGGGTCAGTACTGAGGGAGTGCCGCACTGTCAGAGGGTCAGTACTGAGGGAGTGCCGCACTGTCAGACGGTCAGTACTGAGGGAGTGCCGCACTGTCAGAGGGTCAGTACTGAGGGAGTGCCGCACTGTCAGAGGGTCAGTACTGAGGGAGTGCTGCACTGTCAGAGGGTCAGTACTGAGGGAGTGCCGCACTGTCAGAGGGTCAGTACTGAGGGAGTGCCGCACTGTGGGAGGGTCAGTACTGAGGGAGTGCCGCACTGTCAGAGGGTCAGTACTGAGGGAGTCCTGCACTGTCAGAGGGTCAGTACTGAGGGAGTGCTGCACTGTCAGAGCGTCAGTACTGAGGGAGTGCTGCACTGTCAGAGGGTCAGTACTGAGGGAGTGCTGCACTGTCAGAGGGTCAGTACTGAGGGAGTGCTGCACTGTCAACAGGGTCAGTACTGAGGGAGTGCTGCACTGTCAGAGGGTCAGTACTGAGGGAGTGCCGCACTGCCAGAGGGTCAGTACTGAGGGAGTGCCGCACTGCCAGAGGGTCAGTACTGAGGGAGTGCTGCACTGTCAGAGGGTCAGTACTGAGGGAGTGCCGCACTGTCAGAGGGTCAGTACTGAGGGAGTGCCGCACTGTCAGAGGGTCAGTACTGAGGGAGTGCTGCACTGTCAGAGGGTCAGTACTGAGGGAGTGCCGCACTGTCCGAGGGTCAGTACTGACGGAGTGCTGCACTGTCGTAGGGTCAGTACTGAGGGAGTGCCGCACTGTCAGAGGGTCAGTACTGATGGAGTGCCACACTGTCAGAGGGGAAGTACTGAGGGAGTGCTGCACTGTCAGAGGGTCAGTGCTGTGGGAGTACTGCACTGTCAGAGGTCAGTACTGAGGGAGTGCTGCACTGTCAGAGGGTCAGTACTGAGGGAGTGCCGCACTGTCCGAGGGTCAGTACTGAGGGAGTGCTGCACTGTCCGAGGGTCAGTACTGAGGGAGTGCTGCACTGTCAGAGGGTCAGTACTGAGGGAGTGCCGCACTGTCAGAGGGTCAGTACTGAGGGAGTGCCGCACTGTCAGAGGGTCAGTACTGAGGGAGTGCTGCACTGTCAGAGGGTCAGTACTGAGGGAGTGCCGCACTGTCAGAGGGTCAGTACTGAGGGAGTGCTGCACTGTCCGAGGGTCAGTACTGAGGGAGTGCTGCACTGTCAGAGGGTCAGTACTGAGTGAGTGCTGCACTGTCAGAGGGTCAGTACTGAGGGAGTGCCGCACTGTCAGAGGGTCAGTACTGAGGGAGTGCCGCACTGTCAGAGGGCCAGTACTGAGGGAGTGCCGCACTGTCAGAGGGTCAGTACTGAGGGAGTGCCGCACTGTCAGACGGTCAGTACTGAGGGAGTGCCGCACTGTCAGAGGGTCAGTACTGAGGGAGTGCCGCACTGTCAGAGGGTCAGTACTGAGGGAGTGCTGCACTGTCAGAGGGTCAGTACTGAGGGAGTGCCGCACTGTCAGAGGGTCAGTACTGAGGGAGTGCTGCACTGTCAGAGGGTCAGAACTGAGGGAGTGCTGCACTGTCAGAGGGTCAGTACTGAGGGAGTGCCGCACTGTCAGAGGGTCAGTTCTGAGGGAGTGCTGCACTGTCAGAGGGTCAGTACTCAGGGAGTGCTGCACTGTCAGAGGGTCAGTACTGAGGGAGTGCCGCACTGTCAGAGGGTCAGTATTGAGGGAGTGCCGCACTGTCAGAGGGTCAGTACTGAGGGAGAGCTGCACTGTCAGAGGGTCAGTACTGAGGGAGTGCTGCACTGTCAGAGGGTCAGCACTGAGGGAGTGCTGCACTGTCAGAGTGTCAGTACTGAGGGAGTGCCGCACTGTCAGAGGGTCAGTACTGAGGGAGTGCCGCACTGTCAGAGTGTCAGTACTGAGGGAGTGCCGCACTGTCAGAGTGTCAGTACTGAGGGAGTGCCGCACTGTCAGAGGGTCAGTACTGAGGGAGTGCTGCATTGTCAGAGGGTCAGTACTGAGGGAGTGCCGCACTGTCAGAGGGTCAGTACTGAGGGAGTGCCGCACTGTCAGAGGGTCAGTACTGAGGGAGTGCCGCACTGTCAGAGGGTCAGTTCTGAGGGATCACCCTGCTATAATTGTCCTTCATTCTGTTTTGTGTTCACAGATAAAGTTTGAGCGGGAACAGATTCTTTTGCGAACCGTAAGTGTTTTTATGGGGTTGAATTGTATTTCGATTTGACCTTTGATTTGGTGACCAATCTGTTAGTAATCCGGAAGTTGAATACAGCTGAATCCTTTTGTCCTTGCTCTCGTCATGACTTGCACCAGAATTCGAAACACCTGCAACAATTCAACTTTGGCCAAGACATTGACAGGCGGAAAATTAAGGGAATTATCAGCCCCGTGCCCCTGTAACGGGGGGGGGTGACATATCTACCTGCATCACTTGTCTTGAGTGTCAAGCAGCATATCCTTGCAAAACTCAATGCAGAATGTCAACCGTTAGACGTGGTGGCGTGAGT
>NC_092710.1:7302168-7414668 GCF_047496885.1 Scyliorhinus torazame | reverse complement strand
CTCCTTCCCGTTCACTCCCACTGTACACAATCCCAATGGACCCAAACCCCTTCCCGTTCACTCCCACTGTACACAATCCCAATGGACCTAAACCCCTGCCCGTTCACTCGCACTGTACACAATCCCAATGGACCCAAAACCCTTCCCGTTCACTCCCACTGTGCACAATCCCAATGGACCCAAACCCCTTCCTGTTTACTCCCACTGTACACAATCCCAATGGACACAACCCTTTCGCGTTCACTCCCACTGTACACAATCCCAATGGACACAACCCCGTCCCGTTCACTCCCACTGTACACAATCCCAATGGACCCAAACCCCTTCCCGTTCACTCCCACTGTACACAATCGCAATGGACCCAAACCTCTTCCCGTTCACTCCCACTGTACACAATCCCAATGGACCCAAACCCCTTCCCGTTCACTCCCACTGTGCACAATCCCAATGGACCCAAACCCCTTCCCGTTCACTCCCACTGTACACAATCCCAATGGTCCCAAACCCCTTCCCGTTCACTCCCACTGTGAACAATCCCAATGGACCCAAACCCCTTCCCGTTCACTCTCACTGTCCACAATCCCAATGGACCCAAACCCTTTCCCGTTCACTCCCACTGTCCACAATCCCAATGGACCCAAACCCCTTCCCGTTCACTCCCACTGTACACAATCCCAATGGACCCAAACCCCTTCCCGTTCACTCCCACTGTCCACAATCCCAATGGACCCAAACCCCTTCCCGTTCACTCCCACTGTACACAATCCCAATGGACCCAAACCCCTTCCCGTTCACTCCCACTGTGCACAATCCCAATGGACCCAAACCGCTTCCCGTTCACTCCCACTGTACACAATCCCAATGGACCCAAACCCCTTCCCGTTCACTCCCACTATACACAATCCCAATGGACCCAAACCCTTTCCCGTTCACTCCCACTGTACACAATCCCAATGGACACAACCCTTTCCCGTTCACTCGCACTGTGCACAATCCCAATGGACCCAAACCCCTTCCTGTTCACTCCCACTGTGCACAATCCCAATGGACCCAAACCCCTTCCCGTTCACTCCCACTGTGCACAATCCCAATGGACCCAAACCCCTTCCCGTTCACTCCCACTGTACACAATCCCAATGGACACAACCCTTTCCCGTTCACTCCCACTGTACACAATCCCAATGGACACAACCCTTTCCCGTTCACTCCCACTGTACACAATCCCAATGGACCCAAACTCCTTCCCGTTCACTCCCACTGTACACAATCCCAATGGACCCAAACCCCTTCCCGTTCACTCCCACTGTACACAATCCCAATGGACCCAAACTCCTTCCCGTTCACTCCCACTGTACACAATCCCAATGGACGCAAACCCTTCCCGTTCACTCCCACTGTGCACAAACCCAATGGACCCAAACCCCTTCCTGTTCAATCGCACTGTACACACTCCCAATGCACCCAAACCCCTTCCCGTTCACTCCCACTGTACACAATCCCAATGGACCCAAACCCCTTCCCGTTCACTCCCACTGTACACAATCCCAATGGACACAACCCTTTCCCGTTCACTCCCACTGTACACAATCCCAATGGACCCAATCCCCTTCCCGTTCACTCCCACTGTACACAATCCCAATGGACCCAAACCCCTTCCCGTTCACTCCCACTGTACACAATCGCAATGGACCCAAACCTCTTCCCGTTCACTCCCACTGTACACAATCCCAATGGACCCAAACCCCTTCCCGTTCACTCCCACTGTGCACAATCCCAATGGACCCAAACCCCTTCCCGTTCACTCCCACTGTACACAATCCCAATGGTCCCAAACCCCTTCCCGTTCACTCCCACTGTGAACAATCCCAATGGACCCAAACTCCTTCCCGTTCACTCTCACTGTCCACAATCCCAATGGACCCAAACCCTTTCCCGTTCACTCCCACTGTCCACAATCCCAATGGACCCAAACCCCTTCCCGTTCACTCCCACTGTACACAATCCCAATGGACCCAAACCCCTTCCCGTTCACTCCCACTGTCCACAATCCCAATGGACCCAAAACCCTTCCCGTTCACTCCCACTGTACACAATCCCAATGGACCCAAACCCCTTCCCGTTCACTCCCACTGTGCACAATCCCAATGGACCCAAACCGCTTCCCGTTCACTCCCACTGTACACAATCCCAATGGACCCAAACCCCTTCCCGTTCACTCCCACTATACACAATCCCAATGGACCCAAACCCTTTCCCGTTCACTCCCACTGTACACAATCCCAATGGACACAACCCTTTCCCGTTCACTCGCACTGTGCACAATCCCAATGGACCCAAACCCCTTCCTGTTCACTCCCACTGTGCATAATCCCAATGGACCCAAACCCTTTCCCGTTCACTCCCACTGTGCACAATCCCAATGGACCCAAACCCCTTCCCGTTCACTCCCACTGTACACAATCCCAATGGACACAACCCTTTCCCGTTCACTCCCACTGTACACAATCCCAATGGACACAACCCTTTCCCGTTCACTCCCACTGTACACAATCCCAATGGACCCAAACTCCTTCCCGTTCACTCCCACTGTACACAATCCCAATGGACCCAAACCCCTTCCCGTTCACTCCCACTGTACACAATCCCAATGGACCCAAACTCCTTCCCGTTCACTCCCACTGTACACAATCCCAATGGACGCAAACCCTTCCCGTTCACTCCCACTGTGCACAAACCCAATGGACCCAAACCCCTTCCTGTTCAATCGCACTGTACACACTCCCAATGCACCCAAACCCCTTCCCGTTCACTCCCACTGTACACAATCCCAATGGACCCAAACCCCTTCCCGTTCACTCCCACTGTACACAATCCCAATGGACACAACCCTTTCCCGTTCACTCCCACTGTACACAATCCCAATGGACCCAAACCCCTTCCCGTTCACTCCCACTGTACACAATCCCAATGGACCCAAACCCCTTCCCGTTCACTCCCACTGTCCACAATCCCAATGGACCCAAAGCCCTTCCCGTTCACTCCCACTGTACACAATCCCAATGGACGCAAACCCCTTCCCGTTCACTCCCACTGTACACAATCCCAATGGACCCAAACCCCTTCCCGTTCACTCCCACTGTCCACAATCCCAATGGACCCAAAGCCCTTCCCGTTCACTCCCACTGTCCACAATCCCAATGGACCCAAACCCCTTCCCATTCACTCCCACTGTACACAATCCCAAAGGACCCAAACACCTTCCCGTTCACTCCCACTGTACACAATCCCAATGGACCCAAACCCCTTCCTGTTCACTCCCACTATGCACAATCCCAATGGACCCAAACCCCTTCCCGTTCACTCCCACTGTGCACAATCCAAATGGACCCAAACCCCTTCCCGTTCACTCCCACTGTCCACAATCCCAATGGACCCAAACCCCTTCACGTTCACTCCCACTGTGCACAATCCCAATGGACCCAAACCCCTTCCTGTTCAATCGCACTGTACACACTCCCAATGCACCCAAACCCCTTCCCGTTCACTCCCACTGTACACAATCCCAATGGACCCAAACCCCTTCCCGTTCACTCCCACTGTACACAATCCCAATGGACACAACCGTTTCCCGTTCACTCCCACTGTACACAATCCCAATGGACCCAAACCCCTTCCCGTTCACTCCCACTGTACACAATCCCAATGGACCCAAACCCCTTCCCGTTCACTCCCACTGTCCACAATCCCAATGGACCCTAAGCCCTTCCCGTTCACTCCCACTGTACACAATCCCAATGGACCCAAACCCCTTCCCGTTCACTCCCACTGTCCACAATCCCAATGGACGCAAACCCCTTCCCGTTCACTCCCACTGTCCACAATCCCAATGGACCCAAAGCCCTTCCCGTTCACTCCCACTGTCCACAATCCCAATGGACCCAAACCCCTTCCCGTTCACTCCCACTGTACACAATCCCAATGGACCCAAAGCCCTTCCCGCTCACTCCCACTGTACACAATCCCAATGGACCCAAACCCCTTCCCGTTCACTCCCACTGTCCACAATGCCAATGGACCCAAAGCCCTTCCCGTTCACTCCCACTGTCCACAATCCCAATGGACCCAAACCCCTTCCCGTTCACTCCCACTGTACACAATCCCAATGGACTCAAAGCCCTTCCCGTTCACTCCCACTGTCCACAATCCCAATGGACCCAAACCCCTTCCAGTTCACTCCCACTGTGCACAATCCCAATGGACCCAAACACCTTCCCCTTCACTCCCACTGTACACAATCCCAATGGACCCAAACCCCTTCCCGTTCACTCCCACTGTCCACAATCCCAATGGACCCAAAGCCCTTCCCGTTCACTCCCACTGTCCACAATCCCAATGGACCCAAACCCCTTCCCGTTCACTCCCACTGTACACAATCCCAATGGACCCAAAGCCCTTCCCGTTCACTCCCACTGTCCACAATCCCAATGGACCCAAACCCCTTCCAGTTCACTCCCACTGTGCACAATCCCAATGGACCCAAACACCTTCCCCTTCACTCCCACTGTACACTATCCCAATGGACCCAAACCCCTTCCCGTTCACTCCCACTGTACTCAATCCCAATGGACCCAAAACCCTTCCCGTTCACTCCCACTGTACACAATCCCAATGGACGCAAACCCCTTCCCGCTCACTCCCACTGTACACAATCCCAATGGACCCAAACCCCTTCCCGTTCGCTCCCACTGTGCACAATCCCAATGGGCCCAAACCCCTTCCCGTTCACTCCCACTGTACACAATCCCAATGGACCCAAACCCCTTCCCGTTCACTCCCACTGTACACAATCCCAATGGACCCAAACCCCTTCCCGTTCACTCCCACTGTACACAATCCCAATGGACCCAAACCCCTTCCCGTTCACTCCCACTGTACACAATCCCAATGGACCCAGACCCCTTCCCATTCACTCCCACTGTACACAATCCCAAAGGACCCAAACACCTTCCCGTTCACTCCCACTGTACACAATCACAATGGACCCAAACCCCTTCCCGTTCACTCCCACTATGCACAATCCCAATGGACCGAAACCCCTTCCCGTTCACTCCCACTGTGCACAATCCAAATGGACCCAAACCCCTTCCCGTTCACTCCCACGTTACACAATCCCAATGGACCCAAACCCCTTCCCGTTCACTCCTACTGTGCACAATCCCAATGGACCCAAACGCCTTCCCGTTCACTCCCACTGTGCACAATCCCAATGGACCCAAACCCTTTCCCGTTCACTCCCACTGTGCACAATCCCAATGGACCCAAACCCCTTCCAGTTCAATCGCACTGTACACACTCCCAATGCACCCAAACCCCTTCCCGTTCACTCCCACAGTACACAATCCCAATGGACCCAAACCCCTTCCCGTTCACTCCCACTGTACACAATCCCAATGGACACAACCCTTTCCCGTTCACTCCCACTGTACACAATCCCAATGGACCCAAACCCCTTCCCGTTCACTCCCACTGTACACAATCCCAATGGACCCAAACCCCTTCCCGTTCACTCCCACTGTACACAATCCCAATGGACCCAAACCCCTTCCCGTTCACTCCCACTGTCCACAATCCCAATGGACCCAAAGCCCTTCCCGTTCACTCCCACTGTCCACAATCCCAATGGACCCAAACCCCTTCCCGTTCACTCCCACTGTACACAATCCCAATGGACCCAAAGCCCTTCCCGTTCACTCCCACTGTCCACAATCCCAATGGACCCAAACCCCTTCCAGTTCACTCCCACTGTGCACAATCCCAATGGACCCAAACACCTTCCCCTTCACTCCCACTGTACACTATCCCAATGGACCCAAACCCCTTCCCGTTCACTCCCACTGTACTCAATCCCAATGGACCCAAAACCCTTCCCGTTCACTCCCACTGTACACAATCCCAATGGACGCAAACCCCTTCCCGTTCACTCCCACTGTACACAATCCCAATGGACCCAAACCCCTTCCCGTTCGCTCCCACTGTGCACAATCCCAATGGGCCCAAACCCCTTCCCGTTCACTCCCACTGTACACAATCCCAATGGACCCAAACCCCTTCCCGTTCACTCCCACTGTACACAATCCCAATGGACCCAAACCCCTTCCCGTTCACTCCCACTGTACACAATCCCAATGGACCCAAACCCCTTCCCGTTCACTCCCACTGTACACAATCCCAATGGACCCAGACCCCTTCCCATTCACTCCCACTGTACACAATCCCAAAGGACCCAAACACCTTCCCGTTCACTCCCACTGTACACAATCACAATGGACCCAAACCCCTTCCCGTTCACTCCCACTTTGCACAATCCCAATGGACCGAAACCCCTTCCCGTTCACTCCCACTGTGCACAATCCAAATGGACCCAAACCCCTTCCCGTTCACTCCCACGTTACACAATCCCAATGGACCCAAACCCCTTCCCGTACACTCCTACTGTGCACAATCCCAATGGACCCAAACGCCTTCCCGTTCACTCCCACTGTGCACAATCCCAATGGACCCAAACCCTTTCCCGTTCACTCCCACTGTGCACAATCCCAATGGACCCAAACCCCTTCCTGTTCAATCGCACTGTGCACAATCCCAATGGACCCAAACCCCTTCCTGTTCACTCTCACTGTGCACAATCCCAATGCACCCAAACCCCTTCCCGTTCACTCCCACAGTACACAATCCCAATGGACCCAAACCCCTTCCCGTTCACTCCCACTGTACACAATCCCAATGGACACAACCCTTTCCCGTTCACTCCCACTGTACACAATCCCAATGGACCCAAACCCCTTCCCGTTCACTCCCACTGTCCACAATCCCAATGGACCCAAAGCCCTTCCCGTTCACTCCCACTGTACACAATCCCAATGGACCCAAAGCCCTTCCCGTTCACTCCCACTGTACACAATCCCAATGGACCCAAACCCCTTCCCGTTCACTCCCACTGTCCACAATCCCAATGGACCCAAACGCCTTCCCGTTCACTCCCACTGTGCACAATCCCAATGGACCCAAACCCTTTCCCGTTCACTCCCACTGTGCACAATCCCAATGGACCCAAACCCCTTCCTGTTCAATCGCACTGTACACACTCCCAATGCACCCAAACCCCTTCCCGCTCACTCCCACTGTACACAATCCCAACGGACCCAAACCCCTTCCCGTTCACTCCCACTGTCCACAATGCCAATGGACCCAAAGCCCTTCCCGTTCACTCCCACTGTCCACAATCCCAATGGACCCAAACCCCTTCCCGTTCACTCCCACTGTACACAATCCCAATGGACTCAAAGCCCTTCCCGTTCACTCCCACTGTCCACAATCCCAATGGACCCAAACCCCTTCCAGTTCACTCCCACTGTGCACAATCCCAATGGACCCAAACACCTTCCCCTTCACTCCCACTGTACACAATCCCAATGGACCCAAACCCCTTCCCGTTCACTCCCACTGTCCACAATCCCAATGGACCCAAAGCCCTTCCCGTTCACTCCCACTGTCCACAATCCCAATGGACCCAAACCCCTTCCCGTTCACTCCCACTGTACACAATCCCAATGGACCCAAAGCCCTTCCCGTTCACTCCCACTGTCCACAATCCCAATGGACCCAAACCCCTTCCAGTTCACTCCCACTGTGCACAATCCCAATGGACCCAAACACCTTCCCCTTCACTCCCACTGTACACTATCCCAATGGACCCAAACCCCTTCCCGTTCACTCCCACTGTACTCAATCCCAATGGACCCAAAACCCTTCCCGTTCACTCCCACTGTACACAATCCCAATGGACGCAAACCCCTTCCCGCTCACTCCCACTGTACACAATCCCAATGGACCCAAACCCCTTCCCGTTCGCTCCCACTGTGCACAATCCCAATGGGCCCAAACCCCTTCCCGTTCACTCCCACTGTACACAATCCCAATGGACCCAAACCCCTTCCCGTTCACTCCCACTGTACACAATCCCAATGGACCCAAACCCCTTCCCGTTCACTCCCACTGTACACAATCCCAATGGACCCAAACCCCTTCCCGTTCACTCCCACTGTACACAATCCCAATGGACCCAGACCCCTTCCCATTCACTCCCACTGTACACAATCCCAAAGGACCCAAACACCTTCCCGTTCACTCCCACTGTACACAATCACAATGGACCCAAACCCCTTCCCGTTCACTCCCACTATGCACAATCCCAATGGACCGAAACCCCTTCCCGTTCACTCCCACTGTGCACAATCCAAATGGACCCAAACCCCTTCCCGTTCACTCCCACGTTACACAATCCCAATGGACCCAAACCCCTTCCCGTTCACTCCTACTGTGCACAATCCCAATGGACCCAAACGCCTTCCCGTTCACTCCCACTGTGCACAATCCCAATGGACCCAAACCCTTTCCCGTTCACTCCCACTGTGCACAATCCCAATGGACCCAAACCCCTTCCAGTTCAATCGCACTGTACACACTCCCAATGCACCCAAACCCCTTCCCGTTCACTCCCACAGTACACAATCCCAATGGACCCAAACCCCTTCCCGTTCACTCCCACTGTACACAATCCCAATGGACACAACCCTTTCCCGTTCACTCCCACTGTACACAATCCCAATGGACCCAAACCCCTTCCCGTTCACTCCCACTGTACACAATCCCAATGGACCCAAACCCCTTCCCGTTCACTCCCACTGTACACAATCCCAATGGACCCAAACCCCTTCCCGTTCACTCCCACTGTCCACAATCCCAATGGACCCAAAGCCCTTCCCGTTCACTCCCACTGTCCACAATCCCAATGGACCCAAACCCCTTCCCGTTCACTCCCACTGTACACAATCCCAATGGACCCAAAGCCCTTCCCGTTCACTCCCACTGTCCACAATCCCAATGGACCCAAACCCCTTCCAGTTCACTCCCACTGTGCACAATCCCAATGGACCCAAACACCTTCCCCTTCACTCCCACTGTACACTATCCCAATGGACCCAAACCCCTTCCCGTTCACTCCCACTGTACTCAATCCCAATGGACCCAAAACCCTTCCCGTTCACTCCCACTGTACACAATCCCAATGGACGCAAACCCCTTCCCGTTCACTCCCACTGTACACAATCCCAATGGACCCAAACCCCTTCCCGTTCGCTCCCACTGTGCACAATCCCAATGGGCCCAAACCCCTTCCCGTTCACTCCCACTGTACACAATCCCAATGGACCCAAACCCCTTCCCGTTCACTCCCACTGTACACAATCCCAATGGACCCAAACCCCTTCCCGTTCACTCCCACTGTACACAATCCCAATGGACCCAAACCCCTTCCCGTTCACTCCCACTGTACACAATCCCAATGGACCCAGACCCCTTCCCATTCACTCCCACTGTACACAATCCCAAAGGACCCAAACACCTTCCCGTTCACTCCCACTGTACACAATCACAATGGACCCAAACCCCTTCCCGTTCACTCCCACTTTGCACAATCCCAATGGACCGAAACCCCTTCCCGTTCACTCCCACTGTGCACAATCCAAATGGACCCAAACCCCTTCCCGTTCACTCCCACGTTACACAATCCCAATGGACCCAAACCCCTTCCCGTACACTCCTACTGTGCACAATCCCAATGGACCCAAACGCCTTCCCGTTCACTCCCACTGTGCACAATCCCAATGGACCCAAACCCTTTCCCGTTCACTCCCACTGTGCACAATCCCAATGGACCCAAACCCCTTCCTGTTCAATCGCACTGTGCACAATCCCAATGGACCCAAACCCCTTCCTGTTCACTCTCACTGTGCACAATCCCAATGCACCCAAACCCCTTCCCGTTCACTCCCACAGTACACAATCCCAATGGACCCAAACCCCTTCCCGTTCACTCCCACTGTACACAATCCCAATGGACACAACCCTTTCCCGTTCACTCCCACTGTACACAATCCCAATGGACCCAAACCCCTTCCCGTTCACTCCCACTGTCCACAATCCCAATGGACCCAAAGCCCTTCCCGTTCACTCCCACTGTACACAATCCCAATGGACCCAAAGCCCTTCCCGTTCACTCCCACTGTACACAATCCCAATGGACCCAAACCCCTTCCCGTTCACTCCCACTGTCCACAATCCCAATGGACCCAAACGCCTTCCCGTTCACTCCCACTGTGCACAATCCCAATGGACCCAAACCCTTTCCCGTTCACTCCCACTGTGCACAATCCCAATGGACCCAAACCCCTTCCTGTTCAATCGCACTGTACACACTCCCAATGCACCCAAACCCCTTCCCGTTCAGTCCCACTGTACACAATCCCAATGGACCCAAACCCCTTCCCGTTCACTCCCACTGTACACAATCCCAATGGACCCAAACCCCTTCCCGTTCACTCCCACTGTACACAATCCCAATGGACCCAAAGCCCTTCCCGTTCACTCCCACTGTGCACAATCCCAATGGACCCAAACCCCTTCCCGTTCACTCCCACTGTCCACAATCCCAATGGACCCAAACCCCTTCCTGTTCAATCGCACTGTACACACTCCCAATGCACCCAAACCCCTTCCCGTTCACTCCCACAGTACACAATCCCAATGGACCCAAACCCCTTCCCGTTCACTCCCACTGTACACAATCCCAATGGACACAACCCTTTCCCGTTCACTCCCACTGTACACAATCCCAATGGACCCAAACCCCTTCCCGTTCACTCCCACTGTCCACAATGGCAATGGACGCAAACCCCTTCCCGTTCACTCCCACTGTGCACAATCCCAATGGACCCAAACCCCTTCCCGTTCACTCCCACTGTCCACAATCCCAATGGACCCAAACCCCTTCCCGTTCACTCCCACTGTACACAATACCAATGGACCCAAACCCCTTCCCGTTCACTCCCACTGTGCACAATCCCAATGGACCCAAACCCCTT
Organism: Scyliorhinus torazame; assembly: GCF_047496885.1. Taxonomy (NCBI): domain Eukaryota; kingdom Metazoa; phylum Chordata; class Chondrichthyes; order Carcharhiniformes; family Scyliorhinidae; genus Scyliorhinus; species Scyliorhinus torazame. The sequence continues at coordinate 7,403,686 of NC_092710.1, read as the reverse complement.
CCCGTTCACTCCCACTGTCCACAATCCCAATGGACCCAAAGCCCTTCCCGTTCACTCCCACTGTCCACAATCCCAATGGACCCAAACCCCTTCCCGTTCACTCCCACTGTACACAATCGCAATGGACCCAAACCCCTTCCCGTTCACTCCCACTGTCCACAATCCCAATGGACCCAAAGCCCTTCCCGTTCACTCCCACTGTCCACAATCCCAATGGACCCAAAGCCCTTCCCGTTCACTCCCACTGTCCACAATCCCAATGGACCCAAACCCCTTCCAGTTCACTCCCACTGTACACAATCCCAATGGACCCAAACCCCTTCCAGTTCACTCCCACTGTACACAATCCCAATGGACTCAAACCCCTTCCCCTTCACTCCCACTGTACACTATCCCAATGGACCCAAACCCCTTCCCGTTCACTCCCACTGTACTCAATCCCAATGGACCCTAAACCCTTCCCGTTCACTCCCACTGTACACAATCCCAATGGCACCAAACCCCTTCCCGTTCACTCCCACTGTACACAATCCCAATGGACCCAAACCCCTTCCCGTTCGCTCCCACTGTACACAATCCCAATGGGCCCTAACCCCTTCCCGTTCACTCCCACTGTACACAATCCCAATGGACCCAAACATCTTCCCGTTCACTCCCACTGTACACAATCCCAATGGACCCAAACCCCTTCCCGTTCACTCCCACTGTACACAATCCCAATGGACCCAAACCCCTTCCCGTTCACTCCCACTGTGCACAATCCCAATGGACCGAAACGCCTTCCCGTTCACTCCCACTGTGCACAATCCCAATGGACCCAAACCCTTTCCCGTTCACTCCCACTGTGCACAATCCCAATGGACCCAAACACCTTCCCGTTTACTCCCACTGTGCACAATCCCAATGGACCCAAATCTCTTCCCGTTCACTCCCACTGTACACAATCCCAATGGACCCAAACCCCTTCCCATTCACTCCCACTGTACACAATCCCAATGGACCCAAACCCCTTCCCGTTCACTCCCACTGTACACAATCCCAATGAACCCAAACCCCTTCCCATTCACTCCCACTGTACACAATCCCAATGGACCCAAACCTCTTCCCGTTCACTCCCAATGTACACAGTCCCAATGGACCCAAACCCCTTCCCGTTCACTCCCACTGTGCACAATCCCAATGGACCCAAACCGCTTCCCGTTCACTCCCACTGTACACAATCCCAATGGACCCAAACCCCTTCCCGTTCACTCCCGCTGTGCACAAGCCCAATTGACACAATCCCCATCCTGTTCACTCCCACTGTCCACAATCCCAATGGACCCAAACCCCTTCCCCTTCATTCCCACTGTACACAATCCCTATGGACCCAAACCTCTTCCCGTTCACTCCCAATGTACACACCCAAAGGACACAAACCCCTTCCCGTTCACTCCCCCTGTACACAATCCCAATGGACCCAAACCCCTTCCCGTTCACTCCCACTGTACACAATCCCAATGGACCCAAACCCCTTCCCGTTCACTCCCACTGTGCACAATCCCAATGGACCCAAACTCCGTCCCGTTCACTCCCACTGTACACAATCCCAATGGACCCCAACCCCTTCCCGTACACTCCCACTGTACACAATCCCAATGGACCCAAACACCTGCCCGTTCACTCCCATTGTACACAATCCCAATGGACCCAAACCCCTTCCCGTTCACTCCCACTGTGCACAATCCCAATGGACCCAAACGCCTTCCTGTTCACTCCCACTGTACACACTACCAATGGACACAACCCTTTCGCGTTCACTCCCACTGTACACAATCCCAATGGACACAACCCCTTCCCGTTCACTCCCACTGTACACAATCGCAATGGACCCAAACCTCTTCCCGTTCACTCCCACTGTACACAATCCCAATGGACCAAAACCCCTTCCCGTTCACTCCCACTGTGCACAATCCCAATGGACCCAAACCCCATCCCGTTCACCCCCACTGTACACAATCCCAATGGACCCAAACCCCTTCCAGTTCACTCCCACTGTGCACAATCCCAATGGACCCAAACCGCTTCCCGTTCAGCATCACTATACACAATCCCAATGGACCCAAACCCTTTCTCATTCACTCCCACTGTTCACAATCCCAATGGACCCAAACTCCTTCCCGTTCACTCCCACTGAACACAATCCCAATGGACCCAAACCCCTTCCCGTTCACTCCCACTGTCCACAATCCCAATGGACCCAAACCACTTCCCGTTCACTCCCACTGTACACAATCCCAATGGACCCAAACCCCTTCCCGTTCACTCCCACTGTACACAATCCCAATGGACCCAAACCCCTTCCCGTTCACTCCCACTGTGCACAATCCCAATGGACCCAAACCCCTTCCCGTTCACTCTCACAGTACACAATCCCAATGGACCCAAACCCCTTCCCGTTCACTCCCACTGTGCACACTCCCAATGGACCCAAACCGCTTCCCGTTCACTCCCACTGTACACAATCCCAATGGACCCAAACCCCTTCCCGTTCACTCCCACTATACACAATCCCAATGGACCCAAACCCTTTCCCGTTCACTCCTACTGTACACAATCCCAATGGACACAACCGTTTCCCGTTCACTCCCACTGTGCACAATCGCAATGGACCCAAACCCCTTCCTGTTCACTCCCACTGTGCACAATCCCAATGGACCCAACCCCCTTCCCGTTCACTCCCACTGTACACAATCCCAATGGACACAACCCTTTCCCGTTCACTCCCACTGTACACAATCCCAATGGACACAACCCTTTCCCGTTCACTCCCACTGTACACAATCCCAATGGACCCAAACTCCTTCCCGTTCACTCCCACTGTACACAATCCCAATGGACCCAAACCCCTTCCCGTTCACTCCCACTGTACACAATCCCAATGGACCCAAACCCCTTCCCGTTCACTCCCACTGTACACAATCCCAATGGACCCAAACCCCTTCCCGTTCACTCCCACTGTGCACAATCCCAAAGGACCCAAACCCCTTCCTGTTCAATCCCACTGTACACACTCCCAATGGACCCAAACCCCTTCCCGTTCACTCCCACTGTACACAATCCCAATGGACCCAAACCCCTTCCTGTTCACTCCCACTGTACACAATCCCAATGGACACAACCCCTTCCCGTTCACTCCCACTGTGCACAATCCCAATGGACCCAAACGCCTTCCTGTTCACTCCCACTGTACACAATCCCAATGGACACAACCCTTTCGCGTTCACTCCCACTGTACACAATCCCAATGGACACAACCCCTTCCCGTTCACTCCCACTGTACACAATCGCAATGGACCCAAACCTCTTCCCGTTCACTCCCACTGTACACAATCCCAATGGACCCAAACCCCTTCCCGTTCACTCCCACTGTGCACAATCCCAATGGACCCAAACCCCATCCCGTTCACCCCCACTCTACACAATCCCAATGGACCCAAACCCCTTCCAGTTCACTCCCACTGTGCACAATCCCAATGGACCCAAACCGCTTCCCGTTCAGCATCACTATACACAATCCCAATGGACCCAAACCCTTTCTCATTCACTCCCACTGTTCACAATCCCAATGGACCCAAACTCCTTCCCGTTCACTCCCACTGAACACAATCCCAATGGACCCAAACACCTTCCCGTTCACTCCCACTGTCCACAATCCCAATGGACCCAAACCACTTCCCGTTCACTCCCACTGTACACAATCCCAATGGACCCAAACCCCTTCCCGTTCACTCCCACTGTACACAATCCCAATGGACCCAAACCCCTTCCCGTTCACTCCCACTGTGCACAATCCCAATGGACCCAAACCCCTTCCCGTTCACTCTCACAGTACACAATCCCAATGGACCCAAACCCCTTCCCGTTCACTCCCACTGTGCACACTCCCAATGGACCCAAACCGCTTCCCGTTCACTCCCACTGTACACAATCCCAATGGACCCAAACCCCTTCCCGTTCACTCCCACTATACACAATCCCAATGGACCCAAACCCTTTCCCGTTCACTCCTACTGTACACAATCCCAATGGACACAACCGTTTCCCGTTCACTCCCACTGTTCACAATCGCAATGGACCCAAACCCCTTCCTGTTCACTCCCACTGTGCACAATCCCAATGGACCCAAACCCCTTCCCGTTCACTCCCACTGTGCACAATCCCAATGGACCCAAACCCCTTCCCGTTCACTCCCACTGTACACAATCCCAATGGACACAACCCTTTCCCGTTCACTCCCACTGTACACAATCCCAATGGACACAACCCTTTCCCGTTCACTCCCACTGTACACAATCCCAATGGACACAACCTCTTCCCGTTCACTCCCACTGTACACAATCCCAATGGACCCAAACTCCTTCCCGTTCACTCCCACTGTACACAATCCCAATGGACCCAAACCCCTTCCCGTTCACTCCCACTGTACACAATCCCAATGGACCCAAACCCCTTCCCGTTCACTCCCACTGTACACAATCCCAATGGACCCAAACCCCTTCTCGTTCACTCCCACTGTGCACAATCCCAATGGACCCAAACCCCTTCCTGTTCAATCCCTGTGTACACACTCCCAATGGACCCAAACCCCTTCCCGTTCACTCCCACTGTACACAATCCCAATGGACCCAAACCCCTTCCTGTTCACTCCCACTGTACACAATCCCAATGGACACAACCCTTTCCCGTTCACTCCCACTGTACACAATCCCAATGGACCCAAACTCCTTCCCGTTCACTCCCACTGTACACAATCCCAATGGACCCAAACCCCTTCCCGTTCACTCCCACTGTACACAATCCCAATGGACCCAAACCCCTTCCCGTTCACTCCCACTGTACACAATCCCAATGGACCCAAACCCCTTCCCGTTCACTCCCACTGTACACACTCCCAATGGACCCAAACCCCTTCCCGTTCACTCCCACTGTACACAATCCCAATGGACCCAAACCCCTTCCCGTTCACTCCCACTGTACACAATCCCAATGGACACAACCCTTTCCCGTTCACTCCCACTGTACACAATCCCAATGGACACAACCCTTTCCCGTTCACTCCCACTGTACACAATCCCAATGGACCCAAACTCCTTCCCGTTCACTCCCACTGTACACAATCCCAATGGACCCAAACCCCTTCCCGTTCACTCCCACTGTACACAATCCCAATGGACCCAAACCCCTTCCCGTTCACTCCCACTGTACACAATCCCAATGGACGCAAACCCCTTCCAGTTCACTCCCACTGTGCACAATCCCAATGGACCCAAACCCCTTCCTGTTCAATCGCACTGTACACACACCCAATGCACCCAAACCCCTTCCCGTTCACTCCCACTGTACACAATCCCAATGGACCCAAACCCCTTCCCGTTCACTCCCACTGTACACAATCCCAATGGACACAACCCTTTCCCGTTCACTCCCACTGTACACAATCCCAATGGACCCAAACCCCTTCCCGTTCACTCCCACTGTACACAATCCCAATGGACCCAAACCCCTTCCCGTTCACTCCCACTGTCCACAATCCCAATGGACCCAAAGCCCTTCCCGTCCACTCCCACTGTACACAATCCCAATGGACGCAAACCCCTTCCCGTTCACTCCCACTGTACACAATCCCAATGGACCCAAACCCCTTCCCGTTCACTCCCACTGTCCACAATCCCAATGGACCCAAAGCCCTTCCCGTTCACTCCCACTGTCCACAATCCCAATGGACCCAAACCCCTTCCCGTTCACTCCCACTGTACACAATCCCAATTGACCCAAAGCCCTTCCCGTTCACTCCCACTGTCCACAATCCCAATGGACCCAAACCCCTTCCAGTTCACTCCCACTGTGCACAATCCCAATGGACCCAAACACCTTCCCCTTCACTCCCACTGTACACTATCCCAATGGACCCAAACCCCTTCCCGTTCACTCCCACTGTACTCAATCCCAATGGACCCAAAACCCTTCCCGTTCACTCCCACTGTACACAATCCCAATGGACGCAAACCCCTTCCCATTCACTCCCACTGTACACAATCCCAATGGACCCAAACCCCTTCCCGTTTGCTCCCACTGTGCACAATCCCAATGGGCCCAAACCCCTTCCCGTTCACTCCCACTGTACACAATCCCAATGGACCCAAACCCCTTCCCGTTCACTCCCACTGTACACAATCCCAATGGACCCAAACCCCTTCCCGTTCACTCCCACTGTACACAATCCCAATGGACCCAAACCCCTTCCCGTTCACTCCCACTGTACACAATCCCAATGGACCCAAACCCCTTCCCATTCACTCCCACTGTACACAATCCCAAAGGACCCAAACACCTTCCCGTTCACTCCCACTATGCACAATCCCAATGGACCCAAACCCCTTCCCGTTCACTCCCACTGTGCACAATCCAAATGGACCCAAACCCCTTCACGTTCACTCCCACTGTCCACAATCCCAATGGACCCAAACCCCTTCCCGTTCACTCCCACTGTGCACAATCCCAATGGACACAAACCCCTTCCTGTTCAATCGCACTGTACACACTCCCAATGCACCCAAACCCCTTCCCGTTCACTCCCACTGTACACAATCCCAATGGACCCAAACCCCTTCCCGTTCACTCCCACTGTACACAATCCCAATGGACACAACCCTTTCCCGTTCACTCCCACTGTACACAATCCCAATGGACCCAAACCCCTTCCCGTTCACTCCCACTGTACACAATCCCAATGGACCCAAACCCCTTCCCGTTCACTCCCACTGTCCACAATCCCAATGGACCCTCAGCCCTTCCCGTTCACTCCCACTGTCCACAATCCCAATGGACGCAAACCCCTTCCCGTTCACTCCCACTGTACACAATCCCAATGGACCCAAACCCCTTCCCGTTCACTCCCACTGTCCACAATCCCAATGGACCCAAAGCCCTTCCCGTTCACTCCCACTGTCCACAATACCAATGGACCCAAACCCCTTCCCGTTCGCTCCCACTGTACACAATCCCAATGGACCCAAAGCCCTTCCCGATCACTCCCACTGTCCACAATCCCAATGGACCCAAACCCCTTCCAGTTCACTCCCACTGTGCACAATCCCAATGGACCCAAACACCTTCCCCTTCACTCCCACTGTACACTATCCCAATGGACCCAAACCCCTTCCCGTTCACTCCCACTGTACACAATCCCAATGGACGCAAACCCCTTCCCGTTCACTCCCACTGTACACAATCCCAATGGACCCAAACCCCTTCCCGTTCGCTCCCACTGTGCACAATCCCAATGGGCCCAAACCCCTTCCCGTTCACTCCCACTGTACACAATCCCAATGGACCCAAACCCCTTCCCGTTCACTCCCACTGTACACAATCCCAATGGACCCAAACCCCTTCCCGTTAACTCCCACTGTACACAATCCAAATGGACCCAAACCCCTTCCCGTTCACTCCCACTGTACACAATCCCAATGGACCCAAACCCCTTCCCATTCACTCCCACTGTGCACAATCCCAATGGACCCAAACCCCTTCCCGTTCACTCCCACTGTACACAATCCCAATGGACCCAAACCCTTTCCCGTTCACTCCCACTGTACACAATCCCAATGGACCCAAACCCCTTCCCGTTCACTCCCACTGTACACAATCCCAATGGACCCAAACCCCTTCCCGTTCACTCCCACTGTACACAATCCCAATGGACCCAAACCCCTTCCCATTCACTCCCACTGTACACAATCCCAAAGGACCCAAACCCTTTCCCGTTCACTCCCACTGTACACAATCACAATGGACCCAAACCCCTTCCCGTTCACTCCCACTATGCACAATCCCAATTGACCCAAACCCCTTCCCGTTCACTCCCACAGTGCACAATCCAAATGGACCCAAACCCCTTCCCGTTCACTCCCACTGTCCACAATCCCAATGGACCCAAACCCCTTCCCGTTCACTCCCACTGTGCACAATCCCAATGGACCCAAACGCCTTCCCGTTCACTCCCACTGTGCACAATCCCAATGGACCCAAACCCTTTCCCGTTCACTCCCACTGTGCACAATCCCAATGGACCCAAACCCCTTCCTGTTCAATCGCACTGTACACACTCCCAATGCACCCAAACCCCTTCCCGTTCACTCCCACTGTACACAATCCCAATGGACCCAAACCCCTTCCCGTTCACTCCCACTGTACACAATCCCAATGGACACAACCCTTTCCCGTTCACTCCCACTGTACACAATCCCAATGGACCTAAACCCCTTCCCGTTCACTCCCACTGTACACAATCCCAATGGACCCAAACCCCTTCCCGTTCACTCCCACTGTCCACAATCCCAATGGACCCAAAGCCCTTCCCGTTCACTCCCACTGTCCACAATCGCAATGGACGCAAACCCCTTCCCGTTCACTCCCACTGTACACAATCCCAATGGACCCAAACCCCTTCCCGTTCACTCCCATTGTCCACAATCCCAATGGACCCAAAGCCCTTCCCGTTCACTCCCACTGTCCACAATCCCAATGGACCCAAACCCCTTCCCGTTCACTCCCACTGTACACAATCCCAATGGACCCAAAGCCCTTCCCGTTCACTCGCACTGTCCACAATCCCAATGGACCCAAACCCCTTCCAGTTCACTCCCAATGTGCACAATCCCAATGGACCCAAACCCCTTCCCCTTCACTCCCACTGTACACTATCCCAATGGACCCAAACCCCTTCCCGTTCACTCCCACTGTACTCAATCCCAATGGACCCAAAACCCTTCCCGTTCACTCCCACTGTACACAATCCCAATGGCCCCAAACCCTTTCCCGTTCACTCCCACTGTGCACAATCCCAATGGCCCCAAACCCTTTCCCGTTCACTCCCACTGTACACAATCCCAATGGACACAACCCTTTCCCGTTCACTCCCACTGTGCACAATCGCAATGGACCCAAACCCCTTCCTGTTCACTCCCACTGTGCACAATCCCAATGGACCCAAACCCCTTCCTGTTTACTCCCACTGTGCACAATCCCAATGGACCCAAACCCCTTCCCGTTCACTCCCACTGTGCACAATCCCAATGGACCCAAACCCCTTCCCGTTCACTCCCACTGTGCACAATCCCAATGGACCCAAACCCCTTCCCGTTCACTCCCACTGTACACAATCCCAATGGACACAACCCTTTCCCGTTCACTCCCACTGTACACAATCCCAATGGACCCAAACTCCTTCCCGTTCACTCCCACTGTACACAATCCCAATGGACCCAAACCCCTTCCCGTTCACTCCCACTGTACACAATCCCAATGGACCCAAACCCCTTCCCGTTCACTCCCACTGTACACAATCCCAATGGACCCAAACCCCTTCCCGTTCACTCCCACTGTGCACAATCCCAATGGACCCAAACCCCTTCCTGTTCAATCCCACTGTACACACTCCCAATGGACCCAAACCCCTTCCCGTTCACTCCCACTGTACACAATCCCAATGGACCCAAACCCCTTCCTGTTCACTCCCACTGTACACAATCCCAATGGACACAACCCTTTCCCGTTCACTCCCACTGTACACAATCCCAATGGACCCAAACCCCTTCCCATTCACTCCCACTGTGCACAATCCCAATGGACCCAAACCCCTTCCCGTTCACTCCCACTGTACACAATCCCAATGGACCCAAACCCTTTCCCGTTCACTCCCACTGTACACAATCCCAATGGACCCAAACCCCTTCCCGTTCACTCCCACTGTACACAATCCCAATGGACCCAAACCCCTTCCCGTTCACTCCCACTGTACACAATCCCAATGGACCCAAACCCCTTCCCATTCACTCCCACTGTACACAATCCCAAAGGACCCAAATCCTTTCCCGTTCACTCCCACTGTACACAATCACAATGGACCCAAACCCCTTCCCGTTCACTCCCACTATGCACAATCCCAATTGACCCAAACCCCTTCCCGTTCACTCCCACAGTGCACAATCCAAATGGACCCAAACCCCTTCCCGTTCACTCCCACTGTCCACAATCCCAATGGACCCAAACCCCTTCCCGTTCACTCCCACTGTGCACAATCCCAATGGACCCAAACGCCTTCCCGTTCACTCCCACTGTGCACAATCCCAATGGACCCAAACCCTTTCCCGTTCACTCCCACTGTGCACAATCCCAATGGACCCAAACCCCTTCCTGTTCAATCGCACTGTACACACTCCCAATGCACCCAAACCCCTTCCCGTTCACTCCCACTGTACACAATCCCAATGGACCCAAACCCCTTCCCGTTCACTCCCACTGTACACAATCCCAATGGACACAACCCTTTCCCGTTCACTCCCACTGTACACAATCCCAATGGACCTAAACCCCTTCCCGTTCACTCCCACTGTACACAATCCCAATGGACCCAAACCCCTTCCCGTTCACTCCCACTGTCCACAATCCCAATGGACCCAAAGCCCTTCCCGTTCACTCCCACTGTCCACAATCGCAATGGACGCAAACCCCTTCCCGTTCACTCCCACTGTACACAATCCCAATGGACCCAAACCCCTTCCCGTTCACTCCCATTGTCCACAATCCCAATGGACCCAAAGCCCTTCCCGTTCACTCCCACTGTCCACAATCCCAATGGACCCAAACCCCTTCCCGTTCACTCCCACTGTACACAATCCCAATGGACCCAAAGCCCTTCCCGTTCACTCGCACTGTCCACAATCCCAATGGACCCAAACCCCTTCCAGTTCACTCCCAATGTGCACAATCCCAATGGACCCAAACCCCTTCCCCTTCACTCCCACTGTACACTATCCCAATGGACCCAAACCCCTTCCCGTTCACTCCCACTGTACTCAATCCCAATGGACCCAAAACCCTTCCCGTTCACTCCCACTGTACACAATCCCAATGGCCCCAAACCCTTTCCCGTTCACTCCCACTGTGCACAATCCCAATGGCCCCAAACCCTTTCCCGTTCACTCCCACTGTACACAATCCCAATGGACACAACCCTTTCCCGTTCACTCCCACTGTGCACAATCGCAATGGACCCAAACCCCTTCCTGTTCACTCCCACTGTGCACAATCCCAATGGACCCAAACCCCTTCCTGTTTACTCCCACTGTGCACAATCCCAATGGACCCAAACCCCTTCCCGTTCACTCCCACTGTGCACAATCCCAATGGACCCAAACCCCTTCCCGTTCACTCCCACTGTGCACAATCCCAATGGACCCAAACCCCTTCCCGTTCACTCCCACTGTACACAATCCCAATGGACACAACCCTTTCCCGTTCACTCCCACTGTACACAATCCCAATGGACCCAAACTCCTTCCCGTTCACTCCCACTGTACACAATCCCAATGGACCCAAACCCCTTCCCGTTCACTCCCACTGTACACAATCCCAATGGACCCAAACCCCTTCCCGTTCACTCCCACTGTACACAATCCCAATGGACCCAAACCCCTTCCCGTTCACTCCCACTGTGCACAATCCCAATGGACCCAAACCCCTTCCTGTTCAATCCCACTGTACACACTCCCAATGGACCCAAACCCCTTCCCGTTCACTCCCACTGTACACAATCCCAATGGACCCAAACCCCTTCCTGTTCACTCCCACTGTACACAATCCCAATGGACACAACCCTTTCCCGTTCACTCCCACTGTACACAATCCCAATGGGCCCAAACTCCTTCCCGTTCACTCCCACTGTACACACTCCCAATGGACCCAAACCCCTTCCTGTTCACTCCCACTGTACACAATCCCAATGGACCCAAACCCCTTCCCGTTCACTCCCACTGTACACAATCCCAATGGACCCAAACCCCTTCCCGTTCACTCCCACTGTACACAATCCCAATGGACCCAAACCCCTTCCCGTTCACTCCCACTGTACACACTCCCAATGGACCCAAACCCCTTCCCGTTCACTCCCACTGTACACAATCCCAATGGACCCAAACCCCTTCCCGTTCACTCCCACTGTACACAATCCCAATGGACACAACCCTTTCCCGTTCACTCCCACTGTACACAATCCCAATGGACACAACCCTTTCCCGTTCACTCCCACTGTACACAATCCCAATGGACCCAAACTCCTTCCCGTTCACTCCCACTGTACACAATCCCAATGGACCCAAACCCCTTCCCGTTCACTCCCACTGTACACAATCCCAATGGATCCAAACCCCTTCCCGTTCACTCCCACTGTACACAATCCCAATGGACGCAAACCCCTTCCAGTTCACTCCCCCTGTGCACAATCCCAATGGACCCAAACCCCTTCCTGTTCACTCCCACTGTACACACACCCAATGCACCCAAACCCCTTCCCGTTCACTCCCACTGTACACAATCTCAATGGACCCAAACCCCTTCCCGTTCACTCCCACTGTACACAATCCCAATGGACACAACCCTTTCCCGTTCACTCCCACTGTACACAATCCCAATGGACCCAAACCCCTTCCCGTTCACTCCCACTGTACACAATCCCAATGGACCCAAACCCCTTCCCGTTCACTCCAACTGTCCACAATCCCAATGGACACAAAGCCCTTCCCGTTCACTCCCACTGTACACAATCCCAATGGACGCAAACCCCTTCCCGTTCACTCCCACTGTACACAATCCCAATGGACCCAAACCCCTTCCCGTTCACTCCCACTGTCCACAATCCCAATGGACCCAAAGCCCTTCCCGTTCACTCCCACTGTCCACAATCCCAATGGACCCAAACCCCTTCCCGTTCACTCCCACTGTACACACTCCCAATGGACCCAAAGCCCTTCCCGTTCACTCCCACTGTCCACAATCCCAATGGACCCAAACTTCTTCCAGTTCACTCCCACTGTGCACAATCCCAATGGACCCAAACACCTTCCCCTTCACTCCCACTGTACACTATCCCAATGGACCCAAACACCTTCCCGTTCACTCCCACTGTACTCAATCCCAATGGACCCAAAACCCTTCCCGTTCACTCCCACTGTACACAATCCCAATGGACGCAAACCCCTTCCCATTCACTCCCACTGTACACAATCCCAATGGACCCAAACCCCTTCCCGTTTGCTCCCACTGTGCACAATCCCAATGGGCCCAAACCCCTTCCCGTTCACTCCCACTGTACACAATCCCAATGGACCCAAACCCCTTCCCGTTCACTCCCACTGTACACAATCCCAATGGACCCAAACCCCTTCCCGTTCACTCCCACTGTACACAATCCCAATGGACCCAAACCCCTTCCCGTTCACTCCCACTGTACACAATCCCAATGGACCCAAACCCCTTCCCATTCACTCCCACTGTACACAATCCCAAAGGACCCAAACACCTTCCCGTTCACTCCCACTATGCACAATCCCAATGGACCCAAACCCCTTCCCGTTCACTCCCACTGTGCACAATCCAAATGGACCCAAACCCCTTCACGTTCACTCCCACTGTCCACAATCCCAATGGACCCAAACCCCTTCCCGTTCACTCCCACTGTGCACAATCCCAATGGACCCAAACCCCTTCCCGTTCACTCCCACTGTACACAATCCCAATGGACCCAAACCCCTTCCCGTTCACTCCCACTGTACACAATCCCAATGGACACAACCCTTTCCCGTTCACTCCCACTGTACACAATCCCAATGGACCCAAACCCCTTCCCGTTCACTCCCACTGTACACAATCCCAATGGACCCAAACCCCTTCCCGTTCACTCCCACTGTCCACAATCCCAATGGACCCAAAGCCCTTCCCGTTCACTCCCACTGTCCACAATCCCAATGGACCCAAACCCCTTCCCGTTCACTCCCACTGTCCACAATCCCAATGGACGCAAACCCCTTCCCGTTCACTCCCACTGTACTCAATCCCAATGGACCCAAACCCCTTCCCGTTCACTCCCACTGTACTCAATCCCAATGGACCCAAACCCCTTCCCGTTCACTCCCACTGTACACAATCCCAATGGACCCAAACCCTTTCCCGTTCACTCCCACTGTACACAATCCCAATGGACCCAAAGCCCTTCCCGTTCACTCCCACTGTCCACAATCCCAATGGACCCTAAGCCCTTCCCGTTCACTCCCACTGTCCACAATCCCAATGGACGCAAACCCCTTCCCGTTCACTCCCACTGTACACAATCCCAATGGACCCAAACCCCTTCCCGTTCACTCCCACTGTCCACAATCCCAATGGACCCAAAGCCCTTCCCGTTCACTCCCACTGTGCACAATCCCAATGGACCCAAACCCCTTCCCGTTCACTCCCACTGTCCACAATCCCAATGGACCCAAAGCCCTTCCCGTTCACTCCCACTGTGCACAATCCCAATGGACCCAAACACCTTCCCCTTCACTCCCACTGTACACTATCCCAATGGACCCAAACCCCTTCCCGTTCACTCCCACTGTACACAATCCCAATGGACGCAAACCCCTTCCCGTTCACTCCCACTGTACACAATCCCAATGGACCCAAACCCCTTCCCGTTCGCTCCCACTGTGCACAATCCCAATGGGCCCAAACCCCTTCCCGTTCACTCCCACTGTACACAATCCCAATGGACCCAAACCCCTTCCCGTTCACTCCCACTGTACACAATCCCAATGGACCCAAACCGCTTCCCGTTAACTCCCACTGTACACAATCCAAATGGACCCAAACCCCTTCCCGTTCACTCCCACTGTACACAATCCCAATGGACCCAAACCCCTTCCCATTCACTCCCACTGTACACAATCCCAAAGGACCCAAACCCTTTCCCGTTCACTCCCACTGTACACGATCACAATGGACCCAAACCCCTTCCCGTTCACTCCCACTATGCACAATCCCAATGGACCCAAACCCCTTCCCGTTCACTCCCACAGTGCACAATCCAAATGGACCCAAACCCCTTCCCGTTCACTCCCACTGTCCACAATCCCAATGGACCCAAACCCCTTCCCGTTCACTCCCACTGTGCACAATCCCAATGGACCCAAACGCCTTCCCGTTCACTCCCACTGTGCACAATCCCAATGGACCCAAACCCTTTCCCGTTCACTCCCACTGTGCACAATCCCAATGGACCCAAACCCCTTCCTGTTCAATCGCACTGTACACACTCCCAATGCACCCAAACCCCTTCCCGTTCAGTACCACTGTACACGATCCCAATGGACCCAAACCCCTTCCCGTTCACTCCCACTGTACACAATCCCAATGGACACAACCCTTTCCCGTTCACTCCCACTGTACACAATCCCAATGGACCTAAACCCCTTCCCGTTCACTCCCACTGTACACAATCCCAATGGACCCAAACCCCTTCCCGTTCACTCCCACTGTCCACAATCCCAATGGACACAAAGCCCTTCCCGTTCACTCCCACTGTCCACAATCGCAATGGACGCAAACCCCTTCCCGTTCACTCCCACTGTACACAATCCCAATAGACCCAAACCCCTTCCCGTTCACTCCCATTGTCCACAATCCCAATGGACCCAAAGCCCTTCCCGTTCACTCCCACTGTCCACAATCCCAATGGACCCAAACCCCTTACCGTTCACTCCCACTGTACACAATCCCAATGGACCCAAAGCCCTTCCCGTTCACTCCCACTGTCCACAATCCCAATGGACCCAAACCCCTTCCAGTTCACTCCCAATGTGCACAATCCCAATGGACCCAAACCCCTTCCCCTTCACTCCCACTGTACACTATCCCAATGGACCCAAACGCCTTCCCGTTCACTCCCACTGTACTCAATCCCAATGGACCCAAAACCCTTCCCGTTCACTCCCACTGTACACAATCCCAATGGCACCAAACCCTTTCCCGTTCACTCCCACTGTGCACAATCCCAATGGACCCAAACCCTTTCCCGTTCACTCCCACTGTGCACAATCCCAATGGACCCAAACCCCTTCCTGTTCAATCGCACTGTACACACTCCCAATGCACCCAAACCCCTTCCCGTTCACTCCCACAGTACACAATCCCAATGGACCCAAACCCCTTCCCGTTCACTCCCACTGTACACAATCCCAATGGACCCAAACCCCTTCCCATTCACTCCCACTGTACACAATCCCAAAGGACCCAAACACCTTCCCGTTCACTCCCACTGTACACAATCCCAATGGACCCAAACCCCTTCCCGTTCACTCCCACTATGCACAATCCCAATGGACCCAAACCCCTTCCCGTTCACTCCCACTGTGCACAATCCAAATGGACCCAAACCCCTTCCCGTTCACTCCCAATGTCCACAATCCCAATGGACCCAAACCCCTTCCCGTTCACTCCCACTGTGCACAATCCCAATGGACCGAAACGCCTTCCCGTTCACTCCCACTGTGCACAATCCCAATGGACCCAAACCCTTTCCCGTTCACTCCCACTGTGCACAATCCCAATGGACCCAAACACCTTCCCGTTCACTCCTACTGTGCACAATCCCAATGGACCCAAATCTCTTCCCGTTCACTCCCACTGTACACAATCCCAATGGACCCAAACCCCAACCCATTCACTCCCACTGTACACAATCCCAATGGACCCAAACCCCTTCCCGTTCACTCCCACTGTACACAATCCCAATGAACCCAAACCCCTTCCCATTCACTCCCACTGTACACAATCCCAATGGACCCAAACCTCTTCCCGTTCACTCCCAATGTACACAGTCCCAATGGACCCAAACCCCTTCCCGTTCACTCCCCCAGTACACAATCCCAATGGACCCAAACCCCTTCCCGTTCACTCCCACTGTACACAATCCCAATGGACCCAAACCCCTTCCCGTTCACTCCCATTGTGGACAATCACAATGGACCCAAACCGCTTCCCGTTCACTCCCCCAGTACACAATCCCAATGGACCCAAACCCCTTCCCGTTCACTCCCATTGTACACAATCCCAATGGACCCAAACCCCTTCCCGTTCACTCCCACTGTACACAGTCCCAATGGACCCAAACCCCTTCCCGTTCACTCCCCCAGTACACAATCCCAATGGACCCAAACCCCTTCCCGTTCACTCCCACT
The DNA here is from genome assembly GCF_047496885.1 of Scyliorhinus torazame. Lineage (NCBI taxonomy): Eukaryota > Metazoa > Chordata > Chondrichthyes > Carcharhiniformes > Scyliorhinidae > Scyliorhinus > Scyliorhinus torazame. Next base: position 7,386,590 of record NC_092710.1, on the reverse strand, counting down.
GTACACAATCCCAATGGACCCAAACCCCTTCCCGTTCACTCCCGCTGTGCACAAGCCCAATTGACACAATCCCCATCCTGTTCACTCCCACTGTCCACAATCCCAATGGACCCAAACCCCTTCCCCTTCACTCCCACTGTACACAATCCCAATGGACCCAAACCTCTTCCCGTTCACTCCCAATGTACACAGTCCCAAAGGACCCAAACCCCTTCCCGTTCACTCCCCCTGTACACAATCCCAATGGACCCAAACCCCTTCCCGTTCACTCCCACTGTACACAATCCCAATGGACCCAAACCCCTTCCCGTTCACTCCCATTGTGGACAATCACAATGGACCCAAACTCCTTCCCGTTCACTCCCACTGTACACAATCCCAATGGACCCAAACCTCTTCCCGTTCACTCCCACTGTGCACAATCCCAATGGAGCCATAACCCTTCCCGTTAACTCCCACTGTACACAAGCCCAATGGTCCCAAACCCCTTCCCGTTCACTCCCACTGTACACAATCCCAATGGACCCAAACCCCTTCCCGTTCACTACCCCTGCACACAATCCCAATGGACCCAAACCCCTTCCCGTTTACTCCCACTGTACACGATCCCAATGGACACAAACCCCTTCCCGTTCACTCCCACTGAACACAATCCCAATTGATCCGGTCCCCATCCCGTTCACTCCCCCTGTACACATTCCCAATGGACCCAAACCACTTCCCGTTCACTCCCACTGTGCACAATCCCAATGGACCCAAACCCCTTCCCGTTCACTCCCACTGTACACACTCCCAATGGACCCAAACCCCTTCCCGTTCACTCCCACTGTACACACTCCCAATGGACCCAAACCCCTTCCCGTTCACTCCCACTGTACACACTCCCAATGGACCCAAACCCCTTCCCGTTCACTCCCACTGTACACAATCCCAATGGACGCAAACCCCTTCCCGTTCACTCCCACTGTGCACAATCCCAATGGACCCAAACCCCTTCCTGTTCAATCGCACTGTACACACTCCCAATGCACCCAAACCCCTTCCCGTTCACTCCCACTGTACACAATCCCAATGGACCCAAACCCCTTCCCGTTCACTCCCACTGTACACAATCCCAATGGACACAACCCTTTCCCGTTCACTCCCACTGTACACAATCCCAATGGACCCAAACCCCTTCCCGTTCACTCCCACTGTACACAATCCCAATGGACCCAAACCCCTTCCCGTTCACTCCCACTGTCCACAATCCCAATAGACCCAAAGCTCTTCCCTTTCACTCCCACTGTACACAATCCCAATGGACGCAAACCCCTTCCCGTTCACTCCCACTGTACACAATCCCAATGGACCCAAACCCCTTCCCGTTCACTCCCACTGTCCACAATCCCAATGGACCCAAAGCCCTTCCCGTTCACTCCCACTGTACACAATCCCAATGGACCCAAACCCCTTCCCGTTCACTCCCACTGTACACAATCCCAATGGACCCAAAGCCCTTCCCGTTCACTCCCACTGTCCACAATCCCAATGGACCCAAACCCCTTCCAGTTCACTCCCACTGTGCACAATCCCAATGGACCCAAACACCTTCCCCTTCACTCCCACTGTACACTATCCCAATGGACCCAAACCCCTTCCCGTTCACTCCCACTGTACTCAATCCCAATGGACGCAAACCCCTTCCCGTTCACTCCCACTGTACACAATCCCAATGGACCCAAACCCCTTCCCGTTCGCTCCCACTGTGCACAATCCCAATGGGCCCAAACCCCTATACGTTCACTCCCACTGTACACAATCCCAATGGACCCAAACCCCTTCCCGTTCACTCCCACTGTACACAATCCCAATGGACCCAAACCCCTTCCCGTTCACTCCCACTGTACACGATCCCAATGGACACAAACCCCTTTCCGATCACTCCCACTGAACACAATCCCAATTGATCCAGTCCCCATCCCGTTCACTCCCCCTGTACACAATCCCAATGGACCCAAACCCCTTCCCGTTCACTCCCACTGTCCACAATCCCAATAGACCCAAACCCCTTCTCGTTCACTCCCACTGTACACAATCCCAATGGACCCAAACCCCTTCCCGTTCACTCCCACTGTGCACAATCCCAATGGACCCAAAGCCCTTCCCGTTCACTCCCACTGTACATAATCCCAATAGACCCAAACCCCTTCTCGTTCACTCCCACTGTCCACAATCCCAATGGACCCAAACCCCTTCCCGTTCACTCCCACTGTACACAATCCCAATGGACCCAAACCCCTTCCCGTTCACTCCCACTATACGAGATCCCAATGGACCCAAATCCCTTCCCGTTCACTCCCACGGTACACAATCCCAATTGATCCGGCCCCCATCCCGTTCACTCCCCCTGTACACAATCCCAATGGACCCAAACCCCTTCCCGTTCGCTCCCACTGTACACAATCCCAATCGACCCAAACCCCTTCCCGTTCACTCCCACTGTACACAATCCCAATGGACCCAAACCTCTTCCCATTCAATCACACTGTAAACAATCCCAAAGGAGCCAAACTCCTTCCTGTTCACTCCCACTGTCCACAATCCCAATGGACCCAAACCGATATCCGTTTCCTCCCACTGTCCACAATCCCAATGGATCCAAACCCCTTCCCGTTCACTCCCACTGTACACAATCCCAATGGACCCAAACCCCTTCCCGTACACTCCCACTGTACACAATCCCAATGGACCCAAACCCCTTCCCATTCCCTCCCTCTGTACACAATCCCAATGGACCCAAACCCCTTCCCGTACACTCCCACTGTCCACAATCCCAATGGACTAAAACCCCTTCCCGTTCACTCCCACTGTGCACAATCCAAATGGACCCAAACCCCTTCCCGTTCACTCCCACTGTGCACAATCCCAATGGACCCAAACCCCTTCCCTCCCACTGTGCACAATCCCAATGGACCCAAACCCCTTCCCGTTCACTCCCACTGTACTCAATCCCAATGGACCCAAACCCTTTCCAGTTCACTCCCACTGTACACACTCCCAATGGACCCAAACCCCTTCCCGTTCACTCCCACTGTGCACAATCCCAATGGACCCAAACCCCTTCCCGTTCACTCCCACTGTGCACAATCCCAATGGACCCAAACCCCTTCCTGTTCACTCCCACTGTACACAACCCCAATGGACCCAAACCCCTTCCCGTTCACTCCCACTGTCCACAATCCGAATGGACCCAAACCCCTTCCCGTTCACTCCCACTGTACTCAATCCCAATGGACCCAAACCAATTCCCGTTCACTCCCACTGTACACACTCCCAATGGACCCAAACCCCTACCCATTCACTCCCACTGTGCACAATCCCAATGGACCCAAACCCCTTCCCGTTCACTCCCACTGTACACAATCCCAATGGACCCAAACCTCTTCCCGTTCACTCCCACTGTGCACAATCCCAATGGAGCCATAACCCTTCCCGTTAACTCCCACTGTACACAAGCCCAATGGTCCCAAACCCCTTCCCGTTCACTCCCACTGTACACAATCCCAATGGACCCAAACCCCTTCCCGTTCACTACCCCTGCACACAATCCCAATGGACCCAAACCCCTTCCCGTTTACTCCCACTGTACACGATCCCAATGGACACAAACCCCTTCCCGTTCACTCCCACTGAACACAATCCCAATTGATCCGGTCCCCATCCCGTTCACTCCCCCTGTACACATTCCCAATGGACCCAAACCACTTCCCGTTCACTCCCACTGTGCACAATCCCAATGGACCCAAACCCCTTCCCGTTCACTCCCACTGTACACACTCCCAATGGACCCAAACCCCTTCCCGTTCACTCCCACTGTACACACTCCCAATGGACCCAAACCCCTTCCCGTTCACTCCCACTGTACACACTCCCAATGGACCCAAACCCCTTCCCGTTCACTCCCACTGTACACAATCCCAATGGACACAAACCCCTTCCCGTTCACTCTCACTGTACACAATCCCAATGGACCCAAACCCCTTCCCGTTCACTACCACTGTACACAATCCTAATTGACCCAAACCCCTTCCCGTTCACTCCCACTGTCCACAATCCCAATGGACCCAAACCCCTTCCCGTTCACTCCCACTGTACACACTACCAATGGACCCAAACTCCTTCCCGTTCATTCCCACTGTACTCAATCCCAATGGACCCAAACCCCTTCCCGTTCACTCCCACTGTGCACAATCCCAATGGACCCAAACCCCTTCCCGTTCACTCCCACTGTACACAATCCCAATGGACCCAAACCGATATCCGTTTCCTCCCACTGTCCACAATCCCAATGGATCCAAACCCCTTCCCGTTCACTCCCACTGTACACAATCCCAATGGACCCAAACCCCTTCCCGTTCACTCCCACTGTGCACAATCCAAATGGACCCAAACCCCTTCCCGTTCACTCCCACTGTGCACAATCCCAATGGACCCAAACCCCTTCCCTCCCACTGTGCACAATCCCAATGGACCCAAACCCCTTCCCGTTCACTCCCACTGTGCACAATCCCAATGGACCCAAACCCCTTCCTGTTCACTCCCACTGTACACAACCCCAATGGACCCAAACCCCTTCCCGTTCACTCCCACTGTCCACAATCCGAATGGACCCAAACCCCTTCCCGTTCACTCCCACTGTACTCAATCCCAATGGACCCAAACCAATTCCCGTTCACTTCCACTGTACACACTCCCAATGGACCCAAACCCCTACCCATTCACTCCCACTGTGCACAATCCCAATGGACCCAAACCCCTTCCCGTTCACTACCCCTGCACACAATCCCAATGGACACAAACCCCTTCCCGTTTACTCCCACTGTACACGATCCCAATGGACACAAACCCCTTCCCGTTCACTCCCACTGAACACAATCCCAATTGATCCGGTCCCCATCCCGTTCACTCCCCCTGTACACATTCCCAATGGACCCAAACCACTTCCCGTTCACTCCCACTGTGCACAATCCCAATGGACCCAAACCCCTTCCCGTTCACTCCCACTGTACACACTCCCAATGGACCCAAACCCCTTCCCGTTCACTCCCACTGTACACAATCCCAATGGACCCAAACCCCTTCCCGTTCACTCCCATTGTGGACAATCACAATGGACCCAAACTCCTTCCCGTTCACTCCCACTGTACACAATCCCAATGGACCCAAACCCCTTCCCGTTCACTCCCACTGTGCACAATCCAAATGGACCCAAACCCCTTCCCGTTCACTCCCACTGTGCTCAATCCCAATGGACCCAAACCCCTTCCCGTTCACTTCCACTGTCCACAATCCCAATGGACCCAAACCGATATCCGTTTCCTCCCACTGTCCACAATCCCAATGGATCCAAACCCCTTCCCGTTCACTCCCACTGTACACAATCCCAATGGACCCAAACCCCTTCCCGTACACTCCCACTGTACACAATCCCAATGGACCCAAACCCCTTCCCATTCCCTCCCTCTGTACACAATCCCAATGGACCCAAACCCCTTCCCGTACACTCCCACTGTCCACAATCCCAATGGACTAAAACCCCTTCCCGTTCACTCCCACTGTGCACAATCCAAATGGACCCAAACCCCTTCCCGTTCACTCCCACTGTGCACAATCCCAATGGACCCAAACCCCTTCCCTCCCACTGTGCACAATCCCAATGGACCCAAACCCCTTCCCGTTCACTCCCACTGTACTCAATCCCAATGGACCCAAACCCTTTCCAGTTCACTCCCACTGTACACACTCCCAATGGACCCAAACCCCTTCCCGTTCACTCCCACTGTGCACAATCCCAATGGACCCAAACCCCTTCCCGTTCACTCCCACTGTGCACAATCCCAATGGACCCAAACCCCTTCCTGTTCACTCCCACTGTACACAACCCCAATGGACCCAAACCCCTTCCCGTTCACTCCCACTGTCCACAATCCGAATGGACCCAAACCCCTTCCCGTTCACTCCCACTGTACTCAATCCCAATGGACCCAAACCAATTCCCGTTCACTCCCACTGTACACACTCCCAATGGACCCAAACCCCTACCCATTCACTCCCACTGTGCACAATCCCAATGGACCCAAACCCCTTCCCGTTCACTCCCACTGTACACAATCCCAATGGACCCAAACCTCTTCCCGTTCACTCCCACTGTGCACAATCCCAATGGAGCCATAACCCTTCCCGTTAACTCCCACTGTACACAAGCCCAATGGTCCCAAACCCCTTCCCGTTCACTCCCACTGTACACAATCCCAATGGACCCAAACCCCTTCCCGTTCACTACCCCTGCACACAATCCCAATGGACCCAAACCCCTTCCCGTTTACTCCCACTGTACACGATCCCAATGGACACAAACCCCTTCCCGTTCACTCCCACTGAACACAATCCCAATTGATCCGGTCCCCATCCCGTTCACTCCCCCTGTACACATTCCCAATGGACCCAAACCACTTCCCGTTCACTCCCACTGTGCACAATCCCAATGGACCCAAACCCCTTCCCGTTCACTCCCACTGTACACACTCCCAATGGACCCAAACCCCTTCCCGTTCACTCCCACTGTACACACTCCCAATGGACCCAAACCCCTTCCCGTTCACTCCCACTGTACACACTCCCAATGGACCCAAACCCCTTCCCGTTCACTCCCACTGTACACAATCCCAATGGACACAAACCCCTTCCCGTTCACTCTCACTGTACACAATCCCAATGGACCCAAACCCCTTCCCGTTCACTACCACTGTACACAATCCTAATTGACCCAAACCCCTTCCCGTTCACTCCCACTGTCCACAATCCCAATGGACCCAAACCCCTTCCCGTTCACTCCCACTGTACACACTACCAATGGACCCAAACTCCTTCCCGTTCATTCCCACTGTACTCAATCCCAATGGACCCAAACCCCTTCCCGTTCACTCCCACTGTGCACAATCCCAATGGACCCAAACCCCTTCCCGTTCACTCCCACTGTACACAATCCCAATGGACCCAAACCGATATTCGTTTCCTCCCACTGTCCACAATCCCAATGGATCCAAACCCCTTCCCGTTCACTCCCACTGTACACAATCCCAATGGACCCAAACCGATATCCGTTTCCTCCCACTGTCCACAATCCCAATGGATCCAAACCCCTTCCCGTTCACTCCCACTGTACACAATCCCAATGGACCCAAACCCCTTCCCGTTCACTCCCACTGTGCACAATCCAAATGGACCCAAACCCCTTCCCGTTCACTCCCACTGTGCACAATCCCAATGGACCCAAACCCCTTCCCTCCCACTGTGCACAATCCCAATGGACCCAAACCCCTTCCCGTTCACTCCCACTGTGCACAATCCCAATGGACCCAAACCCCTTCCTGTTCACTCCCACTGTACACAACCCCAATGGACCCAAACCCCTTCCCGTTCACTCCCACTGTCCACAATCCGAATGGACCCAAACCCCTTCCCGTTCACTCCCACTGTACTCAATCCCAATGGACCCAAACCAATTCCCGTTCACTTCCACTGTACACACTCCCAATGGACCCAAACCCCTACCCATTCACTCCCACTGTGCACAATCCCAATGGACCCAAACCCCTTCCCGTTCACTACCCCTGCACACAATCCCAATGGACACAAACCCCTTCCCGTTTACTCCCACTGTACACGATCCCAATGGACACAAACCCCTTCCCGTTCACTCCCACTGAACACAATCCCAATTGATCCGGTCCCCATCCCGTTCACTCCCCCTGTACACATTCCCAATGGACCCAAACCACTTCCCGTTCACTCCCACTGTGCACAATCCCAATGGACCCAAACCCCTTCCCGTTCACTCCCACTGTACACACTCCCAATGGACCCAAACCCCTTCCCGTTCACTCCCACTGTACACAATCCCAATGGACCCAAACCCCTTCCCGTTCACTCCCATTGTGGACAATCACAATGGACCCAAACTCCTTCCCGTTCACTCCCACTGTACACAATCCCAATGGACCCAAACCCCTTCCCGTTCACTCCCACTGTACACAATCCCAATGGACCCAAACCCCTTCCCGTTCACTCCCACTGTACACAATCCCAATGGACGCAAACCCCTTCCCGTTCACTCCCACTGTGCACAATCCCAATGGACCCAAACCCCTTCCTGTTCAATCGCACTGTACACACTCCCAATGCACCCAAACCCCTTCCCGTTCACTCCCACTGTACACAATCCCAATGGACCCAAACCTCTTCCCGTTCACTCCCACTGTACACAATCCCAATGGACCCAAACCAATTCCCGTTCACTCCCACTGTACACAATCCCAATGGACCCAAACCCCTTCCCGTTCACTCCCACTGTACACACTCCCAATGGCCCCAAACCCCTTCCCGTTCACTCCCACTGTACACAATCCCAATGGACCCAAACCCCTTCACGTTCACTCTCACTGTGCACAATCCCAATGGACCCAATCACCTTCCCGTTCACTCCCACTGTACACAATCCCAATGGACCCAAACCCCTTCCCGTTCACTCCCACTGTACTCAATCCCGATGGACCCAAACCCCTTCCCGTTCACTCCCACTGTACACACTCCCAATGGACCCAAACCCCTTCCCGTTCACTCCCACTGTACTCAATCCCAATGGACCCAAACCCCTTCCCGTTCACTCCCACTGTACACACTCCCAATGGACCCAAACCCCTTCCCGTTCACTCCCACTGTACACAATCCCAATGGACCCAAACCCCTTCCCGTTCACTCCCACTGTGCACAATCCCAATGGACCCAAACCCCTTCCCGTTCACTCCAACTGTACACAATCCCAATGGACCCAAACCCCTTCCCGTTCACTCCCACTGTACACAATCCCAATGGACCCAAACCCCTTCCCGTTCACTCCCACTGTACACAATCCCAATGGACCCAAACCCCTTCCCGTTCACTCCCACTGTACACAATCCCAATGGACCCAAACCCCTTCCCGTTCACTCCCACTGTACACAATCCTAATGGACCCAAACCCATTCCCATTCACTCCCACTGTGCACAATCCCAATGGACCCAAACCCCTTCCCGTTCACTCCCATTGTACACAATCCTAATGGACCAAAACCCCTTCCCGTTCACTCCCACTGTACACAATCCCAATGGACCCAAACCCCTTCCCGTACACTCCCACTGTCCACAATCCCAATGGACCCAAACCCCTTCCCATTCACTCCCTCTGTACACAATCCCAATGGACCCAAACCCCTTCCCGTTCACTCCCACTGTACACAATCCCAATGGACCCAAACCTCTTCCCATTCAATCACACTGTAAACAATCCCAATGGACCCAAACTCCTTCCCGTTCACTCCCACTGTACACAATCCCAATGGACCCAAACCCCTTCCCGTTCACTCCCACTGTACACGATCCCAATGGACACAAACCCCTTTCCGATCACTCCCACTGAACACAATCCCAATTGATCCAGTCCCCATCCCGTTCACTCACTCTGTACACAATCCCAATGGACCCAAACCCCTTCCCGTTCACTCCCACTGTCCACAATCCCAATGGACCCAAACCCCTTCCCGTTCACTCCCACTGTGCACAATCCCAATGGACCCAAATCCCTTCCCGTTCACTCCCACGGTACACAATCCCAATTGATCCGGCCCCCATCCCGTTCACTCCCCCTGTACACAATCCCAATGGACCCAAACCCCTTCCCGTTCACTCCCACTGTACACAATCCAAATCGACCCAAACCCCTTCCCGTTCACTCCCACTGTACACAATCCCAATGGACCCAAACCTCTTCCCATTCAATCACACTGTAAACAATCCCAAAGGAGCCAAACCCGTTCCCGTTCACTCCCACTGTCCACAATCCCAATGGACCCAAACCGATATCCGTTTCCTCCCACTGTCCACAATCCCAATGGATCCAAACCCCTTCCCGTTCACTCCCACTGTACACAATCCCAATGGACCCAAACCCCTTCCCGTTCACTCCCACTGTACACAATCCCAATGGACCAAAACCCCTTCCTGTTCACTCCCACTGTACACAATCCCAATGGACCCAAACCCCTTCCCGTTCACTCCCACTTTACACAATCCCAATGGACACAAACCCCTTCCCGTTCACTCCCACTGTACACAATCCCAATGGACACAACCCTTTCCCGTTCACTCCCACTGTCCACAATCCCAATGGACCCAAACCCCTTCCCGTTCACTCCCACTTTACACAATCCCAATGGACACAAACCCCTTCCCGTTCACTCCCACTGTACACAATCCCAATGGACCCAAACCCCTTCCCGTTCACTCCCACTGTCCACAATCCCAATGGACCCAATCCCCTTCCCGTTCACTCCCACTGTGCACAATCTCAATGGACCCAAACCCCTTCCCGTTCACTCCCACTGTGCACAATCCCAAAGGACCCAAACCCCTTCCCGTTCACTCCCACTGTGCACAATCCCAATGGACCCAATCCCCTTCCCGTTCACTCCCACTGTACTCAATCCCAATGGACCCAATCCCCTTCCCGTTCACTCCCACTGTGCACAATCCCAAAGGACCCAAACCCCTTCCCGTTCACTCCCACTGTGCACAATCCCAATGGACACAAACCCCTTCCCGTTCACTCCCATTGTGCACAATCCCAAAGGACCCAAACCCCTTCCCGTTCACTCCAACTTTACACAATCCCAATGGACACAAACCCCTTCCCGTTCACTCCCACTGTGCACAATCCCAATGGACCCAAACCCATTCCCATTCACTGCCACTGTCCACAATCCCAATGGACCCAAACACCTTCCAGCTCACTCCCACTGTGCACAATCCCAATGGACTCAAACCCCTTCCCGTTCACTCGCAGTGTACACAATCCCAATGGACCCAAACCCCTTCCCATTCACTCCCATTGTACACAATCCCAATGGACCCAAACTCCTTCCCGTTCACTCCCACTGTCCACAATCCCAATGGACCCAAACCCCTTCCCGTTCACTCCCACTTTACACAATCCCAATGGAACCAAACTCCTTCCCGTTCACTCCCACTGTCCACAATCCCAATGGACCCAAACCCCTTCCCGCTCACTCTCACTGTACACAATCGTAATGGACCCAAACCCCTTCCCGTTCACTCCCACTTTACACAATCCCAATGGACCCAAACCCCTTCCCGTTCACTCCCACTGTGCACAATCCCAAAGGACCCAAACCCCTTCCCGTTCACTCCCACTGTGCACAATCCCAATGGACACAAACCCCTTCCCGTTCACTCCCACTGTGCACAATCCCAAAGGACCCAAACCCCTTCCCGTTCACTCCAACTTTACACAATCCCAATGGACACAAACCCCTTCCCGTTCACTCCCACTGTGCACAATCCCAATGGACCCAAACCCATTCCCATTCACTGCCACTGTCCACAATCCCAATGGACCCAAACACCTTCCAGCTCACTCCCACTGTGCACAATCCCAATGGACTCAAACCCCTTCCCGTTCACTCGCAGTGTACACAATCCCAATGGACCCAAACCCCTTCCCATTCACTCCCATTGTACACAATCCCAATGGACCCAAACTCCTTCCCGTTCACTCCCACTGTCCACAATCCCAATGGACCCAAACCCCTTCCCGTTCACTCCCACTTTACACAATCCCAATGGAACCAAACTCCTTCCCGTTCACTCCCACTGTCCACAATCCCAATGGACCCAAACCCCTTCCCGCTCACTCTCACTGTACACAATCGTAATGGACCCAAACCCCTTCCCGTTCACTCCCACTTTACACAATCCCAATGGACACAAACCCCTTCCCGTTCACTCCCACTGTACACAATCCCAATGGACCCAAACCCCTTCCCGTTCACTCCCACTGTGCACAATCCCAATGGACCCAAACCCTTTCCCGTTCACTCCCACTGTCCACAATCCCAATGGACCCAAACCCCTTCCCGCTCACTCTCACTGTGCACAATCCCAAAGAACCCAAACCCCTTCCCGTTCACTCCCACTTTACACAATCCTAATGGACACAAACACCTTCCCGTTCACTCCCACTGTACACAATCCCAATGGACCCAAACCCCTTCCCGTTCACTCCCACTGTACAAACTCCCAATGGACCCAAACCCCTTCCCGTTCACTCTCACTGTGCACAATCCCAATGGACACAAACAACTTCCCGTTCACTCCCACTGTGCACAATCACAATGGACCCAAACACCTTCCCGTTCACTCCCACTGTACACAATCAATGGACCCAAACCCCTTCCCGTTCACTCCCACTGTACACAATTCTAATGGACCCAAACCCCTTCCCGTTCACTCCCACTGTACACAATCCCAATGGACCCAAACCCCTTCCCGTTCACTGCCACTGTACACAATCGCAATGGACCCAAACCCCTTCCTGTTCACTCCCACTGTACACAATCCCAATGGACCCAAACCCCTTCCCGCTCACTCCCACTGTGCACAATCCCAATGGACCCAAACCCCTTCCCGTTCACTCCCACTGTACACAATCCCAATGGACCGAAACCCCTTCCCGTTCACTCCCACTGTACACAATCCCAATGGACCCAAACCCCTTCCCGTTCACTCCCACTGTACACAATCCCAATGGACACAAACCCCTTCCCGTTCACTCCCACTGTGCACAATCCCAATGGACACAAACCCCTTCCCGTTCACTCCCACTGGACACAAACCTCTTCCCGTTCACTCCCACTGTACACAATCCCAATGGACACAAACCCCTTCCCGTTCACTCCCACTGTACACAATCCCAATGGACACAAACCCCTTCCCGTTCACTCCCACTGGACACAAACCTCTTCCCGTTCACTCCCACTGTACACAATCCCAATGGACCCAAACCCCTTCCTGTTCACTCCCACTGTACACAATCCCAATGGACCCAAACCCCTTCCCGTTCACTCCCACTGTACACAATCCCAACGGACCCAAACCCCTTCCCGTTCAATCCCACTGTACACACTCCCAATGGACCCAAACCCCTTCCCGTTCACTGCCACTGTGCACAATCCCAATGGACCCATAACCTCTTCCCGTTCACTCCCACTGTGCACAATCCCAATGGAGCCAAACCCCTTCCCGTTCACTCCCACTGTACACACTCCCAATGGACCCAAACCCCTTCCTGTTCACTCCCACTGTACACAATCCCAATGGACCCAAACCCCTTCCCGTTCACTCCCACTGTACACACTCCCAATGGACCCAAACACCTTCCCGTTCACTCCCACTGTCCACAATCCCAATGGACCCAAACCCCTTCCCGTTCACTCCCACTGTACACAATCCCAATGGACCCAAACCCCTTCCCGTTCACTCCCACTGTCCACAATCACAATGGACCGAAACCCCTTCCCGTTCACTCCCACTGTACACAATCCCAATGGATCCAAACCCCTTCCAATTCACTCCCACTGTGCAGAACCCCAATGGACCCAAACCCCTTCCCGTTCACTCCCAATGTACACAATCCCAATTGACCCAAACCCCTTCCCGTTCACTCTCAATGTGCACAATCCCAATGGACCCAAACCCCTTCCCGTTCACTCCCAATGTACACAATCCCAATTGACCCAAACCCCTTCCCGTTCACTCCCACTGTACACAATCCCAATGGATCCAAACCCCTTCCCGTTTACTCCCACTGTACACAATCCCAATGGACCCAAACCCCTTCCCGTTCACTCCCACTGTACACAATCCCAATGGACCCAAACCCCTTCCCGTTCACTCCCACTGTACACAATCCCAATGGACCCAAACCCCTTCCCGTTCACTCCCACTGTGCACAATCCCAATGGACACAAACCCCTTCCCGTTCACTCCCACTGTGCACAATCCCAATGGACCCAAACCTCTTCCCGTTCACTCTCACTGTACACAATCCCAATCGACCCAAACCCCTTCCCGTTCACTCCCACTGTACACCATCCCAATGGACCCAAACCTCTTCCCGTTCACTCCCACTGTACACAATCCCAATGGACCCAAACCCATTCTCGTTCACTCCCACTGTGCACAATCCCAATGGTCCCAAACCCCTTCCCGTTCACTCCCACTGTACACAATCCCAATGGACCCAAACCCATTCCCGTTCACTCCCACTGTGCACAATCCCAATGGACCCAAACCCCTTCCCGTTCACTCTCACTGTGCACAATCCCAATGGGCACAAACCCCTTCCCGTTCACTCCCATTGTGGACAATCCCAATGGACCCAAACCGCTTCCCGTTCACTCCCACTGTACACAATCCCAATGGACCCAAACCCCTTCCCATTCACTCCCACTGTACACAATCCCAATGGACCCAAACCCCTTCCCGTTCACTCCCACTGTACACAATCCCAATGGACCCAAACCCCTTCCCATTCACTCCCACTGTGCACAATCCCAATGGACCCAAACCCCTACCCGTTCACTCTCACAGTACACAATCCCAATGGACCCAAACCCCTTCCCATTCACTCTCACTGTACACAATCCCAATGGATCCAAACCGCTTCCAGTTCACTCTCACTGTACACAATCCCAATGGATCCAAAGCCCTTCCTGTTCACTCCCACTGTCCACAATCCCAATGGACCCAAACCCATTCCCGTTCACTCCCACTGTGCACAATCCCAATGGACCCAAACCCCTTCCCGTTCACTCTCACTGTACACAATCCCAATGGACCCAAACCGCTTCCCGTTCACTCCCACTGTACACAATCCCAATGGACCCAAACCACTTCCCGTTCACTCCCATTGTGGACAATCACAATGGACCCAAACCACTTCCCGTTCACTCCCACTGTACACAATCCCAATGGACCCAAACCGCTTCCCGTTCACTCCCACTGTACACAATCCCAATGGATCCAAAGCCCTTCCCGTTCATTCCCACTGTACACAATCCCAATGGACCCAAACCCCTTCCCGTTCACTCCCCCTGTACACAATCCCAATGGACCCAAACCCCTTCCCGTTCACTCCCACTGTGCACAAACCTATTGGTCCCAAACTCTTTCCTGTTCACTCCCACTGTACACAATCGCAATGGACCCAAACCCCTTCCCGTTCACTCCCACTGTCCACAATCCCAATGGACCAAAACCTCTTCCCATTCACTCCCACTGTAAACAATCTCAAAGGAGCCAAACTCCGTCCAGTTTACTCCCACTGTACACAATCCCAATGGACCCAAACTGCTATCCGTTTACTCCCACTGTACACAATTCCAATGGACCCAATCCCCTTCCCGTTCCGTCCCACTGTGCACAATCCCAATGGACCAAAACCCCTTCCCGTTCACTCCCATTGTATACAATTCCAATGGACCCAAACCCCTTCCCGTTCACTCCCACTGTACACAATTCCAATGGACCCAATCCCCTTCCCGTTCCGTCCCACTGTGCACAATCCCAATGGACCAAAACCCCTTCCCGTTCACTCCCATTGTATACAATTCCAATGGACCCAAACCACTTCCCGTTCACTCCCACTGTCCACAATCCCAATGGACCAAAACCTCTTCCCAATCACTCCCACTGTAAACAATCCCAAAGGAGCCAAACTCCGTCCCGTTTACTCCCACTGTACACAATCCCAATGGACCCAAACTGCTATCCGTTTACTCCCACTGTACACAATTCCAATGGACCCAATCCCCTTCCCGTTCCGTCCCACTGTGCACAATCCCGATGGACCAAAACCCCTTCCCGTTCACTCCCATTGTATACAATTCCAATGGACCCAAACCCCTTCCCGTTCACTCCCACTGTACACAATCCCAATGGACCCAAACCCCTTCCCGCTCACTCCCACTGTACAAAATCCCAATGGACCCAAACCCCTTCCCGCTCACTCCCACTGTACAAAATCCCAATGGACCCAAACCCCTTCCCGTTCACTCCCACTGTACACAATCCCAATGGACCCAAACCCCTTCCCGTTCACTCCCACTGTACACAATCCCAATGGACACAAACCCCTTCCCGTTCACTCCCACTGTACACAATCCCAATGGACCCAAACCCCTTCCCGTTCACTCCCACTGTACACAATCCCAATGGACCCAAACCTGTTCCCGTTCACTCCCACTGTGCACAATCCCAATGGACCCAAACCCCTTCCCGTTCACTCCAACTGTACACAATCCCAATGGACCCAAACCTCTTCCCATTCACTCCCACTGTAAACAATCCCAAAGGTGCCAAACTCCTTCCCGTTCACTCCCACTGTACGCAATCCCAATGGACCAAAACCCCTTCCCGTTCACTCCCACTGTACACAATCCCAATGGACCAAAACCCCTTCCCGTTCACTCCCACTGTACACAATCTCAATGGACCCAAACCCCATCCCATTCACTCCCACTGTACACGATCCCAATGGACCAAAACCCCTTCCCGTTCACTCCCACTGTACACAATCCCAATGGACCCAAACCCCTTCCCGTTCACTCCCACTGTACACAATCCCAATGGACCCAAACCCTATCCCGTTCACTCCCACTGTACACAATCCCAATGGACCCAAACCCCTTCCCGTTCACTCCCACTGTACACAATCCCAATGGACCCAAACCCCATCCCGTTCACTCCCACTGTACACAATCCCAATGAACCCAAACCCCTTCCCGTTTACTCCCACTGTACTCAATCCCAATTGACCCAACCCCTTCCCGTTCACTCCCACTTTACACAATTCCAATGGACCCAAACCCCTTCCCGTTCAGTCCCACTGTGCACAATCCCAATGGACCCAAACCCCTTCCCGTTCACTCCCACTGAACACAATCCCAATGGACCCAAACCCCTTCCCGTTCACTCCCACTATGCACAATCCCAATGGACCCAAACTCCTTCCTGTTCACAACCACTGTGCACAATCCCAATGGACCCTAACCCCTTCCCGTTCACTCCCACTGTGCACAATCCCAATGGACCCAAACCCCTTCCCGTTCACTCCCACTGTACACAATCCAATGGACCCAAACCTCTTCCCGTTCACTCCCACTGTGCACAATCCCAATGGACCCAAACCCCTTCCTGTTCACTCCCACTGTACACAATCCCAATGGACCCTATCACCTTCCCGTTCCCTCCCACTGTACACAATCCCAATGGACTCAAACCTCTTCCCATTCACTCCCACTGTAAACAATCCCAATTGACCCAAACCCCATCCCGTTCACCATCACTGTACACAATCCCAATGGAACCAAACCCCTTCCCGTTCACTCCCACTGTACACGATCCCAATGGACACAAACCCCTTCCCGATCACTCCCACTGAACACAATCCCAATTGATCCAGTCCCCATCCCGTTCACTCCCACTGTACACAATCCCAATGGACCCAAACCCCTTCCCGTTCACTCCCACTGTCCACAATCCCAATGGACCCAAACCCCTTCCCGTTCACTCCCACTGTGCACAATCCCAATGGACCCAAACGCCTTCCCGTTCACTCCCACTGTGCACAATCCCAATGGACCCAAACCCTTTCCCGTTCACTCCCACTGTGCACAATCCCAATGGACCCAAACCCCTTCCTGTTCAATCGCACTGTACACACTCCCAATGCACCCAAACCCCTTCCCGTTCACTCCCACTGTACACAATCCCAATGGACCCAAACCCCTTCCCGTTCACTCCCACTGTACACAATCCCAATGGACACAACCCTTTCCCGTTCACTCCCACTGTACACAATCCCAATGGACCTAAACCCCTTCCCGTTCACTCCCACTGTACACAATCCCAATGGACCCAAACCCCTTCCCGTTCACTCCCACTGTCCACAATCCCAATGGACCCAAAGCCCTTCCCGTTCACTCCCACTGTCCACAATCGCAATGGACGCAAACCCCTTCCCGTTCACTCCCACTGTACACAATCCCAATGGACCCAAACCCCTTCCCGTTCACTCCCATTGTCCACAATCCCAATGGACCCAAAGCCCTTCCCGTTCACTCCCACTGTCCACAATCCCAATGGACCCAAACCCCTTCCCGTTCACTCCCACTGTACACAATCCCAATGGACCCAAAGCCCTTCCCGTTCACTCGCACTGTCCACAATCCCAATGGACCCAAACCCCTTCCAGTTCACTCCCAATGTGCACAATCCCAATGGACCCAAACCCCTTCCCCTTCACTCCCACTGTACACTATCCCAATGGACCCAAACCCCTTCCCGTTCACTCCCACTGTACTCAATCCCAATGGACCCAAAACCCTTCCCGTTCACTCCCACTGTACACAATCCCAATGGCCCCAAACCCTTTCCCGTTCACTCCCACTGTGCACAATCCCAATGGCCCCAAACCCTTTCCCGTTCACTCCCACTGTACACAATCCCAATGGACACAACCCTTTCCCGTTCACTCCCACTGTGCACAATCGCAATGGACCCAAACCCCTTCCTGTTCACTCCCACTGTGCACAATCCCAATGGACCCAAACCCCTTCCTGTTTACTCCCACTGTGCACAATCCCAATGGACCCAAACCCCTTCCCGTTCACTCCCACTGTGCACAATCCCAATGGACCCAAACCCCTTCCCGTTCACTCCCACTGTGCACAATCCCAATGGACCCAAACCCCTTCCCGTTCACTCCCACTGTACACAATCTCAATGGACACAACCCTTTCCCGTTCACTCCCACTGTACACAATCCCAATGGACCCAAACTCCTTCCCGTTCACTCCCACTGTACACAATCCCAATGGACCCAAACCCCTTCCCGTTCACTCCCACTGTACACAATCCCAATGGACCCAAACCCCTTCCCGTTCACTCCCACTGTACACAATCCCAATGGACCCAAACCCCTTCCCGTTCACTCCCACTGTGCACAATCCCAATGGACCCAAACCCCTTCCTGTTCAATCCCACTGTACACACTCCCAATGGACCCAAACCCCTTCCCGTTCACTCCCACTGTACACAATCCCAATGGACCCAAACCCCTTCCTGTTCACTCCCACTGTACACAATCCCAATGGACACAACCCTTTCCCGTTCACTCCCACTGTACACAATCCCAATGGGCCCAAACTCCTTCCCGTTCACTCCCACTGTACACACTCCCAATGGACCCAAACCCCTTCCTGTTCACTCCCACTGTACACAATCCCAATGGACCCAAACCCCTTCCCGTTCACTCCCACTGTACACAATCCCAATGGACCCAAACCCCTTCCCGTTCACTCCCACTGTACACAATCCCAATGGACCCAAACCCCTTCCCGTTCACTCCCACTGTACACACTCCCAATGGACCCAAACCCCTTCCCGTTCACTCCCACTGTACACAATCCCAATGGACCCAAACCCCTTCCCGTTCACTCCCACTGTACACAATCCCAATGGACACAACCCTTTCCCGTTCACTCCCACTGTACACAATCCCAATGGACACAACCCTTTCCCGTTCACTCCCACTGTACACAATCCCAATGGACCCAAACTCCTTCCCGTTCACTCCCACTGTACACAATCCCAATGGACCCAAACCCCTTCCCGTTCACTCCCACTGTACACAATCCCAATGGATCCAAACCCCTTCCCGTTCACTCCCACTGTACACAATCCCAATGGACGCAAACCCCTTCCAGTTCACTCCCCCTGTGCACAATCCCAATGGACCCAAACCCCTTCCTGTTCACTCCCACTGTACACACACCCAATGCACCCAAACCCCTTCCCGTTCACTCCCACTGTACACAATCTCAATGGACCCAAACCCCTTCCCGTTCACTCCCACTGTACACAATCCCAATGGACACAACCCTTTCCCGTTCACTCCCACTGTACACAATCCCAATGGACCCAAACCCCTTCCCGTTCACTCCCACTGTACACAATCCCAATGGACCCAAACCCCTTCCCGTTCACTCCAACTGTCCACAATCCCAATGGACACAAAGCCCTTCCCGTTCACTCCCACTGTACACAATCCCAATGGACGCAAACCCCTTCCCGTTCACTCCCACTGTACACAATCCCAATGGACCCAAACCCCTTCCCGTTCACTCCCACTGTCCACAATCCCAATGGACCCAAAGCCCTTCCCGTTCACTCCCACTGTCCACAATCCCAATGGACCCAAACCCCTTCCCGTTCACTCCCACTGTACACACTCCCAATGGACCCAAAGCCCTTCCCGTTCACTCCCACTGTCCACAATCCCAATGGACCCAAACTTCTTCCAGTTCACTCCCACTGTGCACAATCCCAATGGACCCAAACACCTTCCCCTTCACTCCCACTGTACACTATCCCAATGGACCCAAACACCTTCCCGTTCACTCCCACTGTACTCAATCCCAATGGACCCAAAACCCTTCCCGTTCACTCCCACTGTACACAATCCCAATGGACGCAAACCCCTTCCCATTCACTCCCACTGTACACAATCCCAATGGACCCAAACCCCTTCCCGTTTGCTCCCACTGTGCACAATCCCAATGGGCCCAAACCCCTTCCCGTTCACTCCCACTGTACACAATCCCAATGGACCCAAACCCCTTCCCGTTCACTCCCACTGTACACAATCCCAATGGACCCAAACCCCTTCCCGTTCACTCCCACTGTACACAATCCCAATGGACCCAAACCCCTTCCCGTTCACTCCCACTGTACACAATCCCAATGGACCCAAACCCCTTCCCATTCACTCCCACTGTACACAATCCCAAAGGACCCAAACACCTTCCCGTTCACTCCCACTATGCACAATCCCAATGGACCCAAACCCCTTCCCGTTCACTCCCACTGTGCACAATCCAAATGGACCCAAACCCCTTCACGTTCACTCCCACTGTCCACAATCCCAATGGACCCAAACCCCTTCCCGTTCACTCCCACTGTGCACAATCCCAATGGACCCAAACCCCTTCCCGTTCACTCCCACTGTACACAATCCCAATGGACCCAAACCCCTTCCCGTTCACTCCCACTGTACACAATCCCAATGGACACAACCCTTTCCCGTTCACTCCCACTGTACACAATCCCAATGGACCCAAACCCCTTCCCGTTCACTCCCACTGTACACAATCCCAATGGACCCAAACCCCTTCCCGTTCACTCCCACTGTCCACAATCCCAATGGACCCAAAGCCCTTCCCGTTCACTCCCACTGTCCACAATCCCAATGGACCCAAACCCCTTCCCGTTCACTCCCACTGTCCACAATCCCAATGGACGCAAACCCCTTCCCGTTCACTCCCACTGTACTCAATCCCAATGGACCCAAACCCCTTCCCGTTCACTCCCACTGTACTCAATCCCAATGGACCCAAACCCCTTCCCGTTCACTCCCACTGTACACAATCCCAATGGACCCAAACCCTTTCCCGTTCACTCCCACTGTACACAATCCCAATGGACCCAAAGCCCTTCCCGTTCACTCCCACTGTCCACAATCCCAATGGACCCTAAGCCCTTCCCGTTCACTCCCACTGTCCACAATCCCAATGGACGCAAACCCCTTCCCGTTCACTCCCACTGTACACAATCCCAATGGACCCAAACCCCTTCCCGTTCACTCCCACTGTCCACAATCCCAATGGACCCAAAGCCCTTCCCGTTCACTCCCACTGTGCACAATCCCAATGGACCCAAACCCCTTCCCGTTCACTCCCACTGTCCACAATCCCAATGGACCCAAAGCCCTTCCCGTTCACTCCCACTGTCCACAATACCAATGGACCCAAACCCCTTCCGTTCGCTCCCACTGTACACAATCCCAATGGACCCAAAGCCCTTCCCGATCACTCCCACTGTCCACAATCCCAATGGACCCAAACCCCTTCCAGTTCACTCCCACTGTGCACAATCCCAATGGACCCAAACACCTTCCCCTTCACTCCCACTGTACACTATCCCAATGGACCCAAACCCCTTCCCGTTCACTCCCACTGTACACAATCCCAATGGACGCAAACCCCTTCCCGTTCACTCCCACTGTACACAATCCCAATGGACCCAAACCCCTTCCCGTTCGCTACCACTGTGCACAATCCCAATGGGCCCAAACCCCTTCCCGTTCACTCCCACTGTACACAATCCCAATGGACCCAAACCCCTTCCCGTTCACTCCCACTGTACACAATCCCAATGGACCCAAACCGCTTCCCGTTAACTCCCACTGTACACAATCCAAATGGACCCAAACCCCTTCCCGTTCACTCCCACTGTACACAATCCCAATGGACCCAAACCCCTTCCCATTCACTCCCACTGTACACAATCCCAAAGGACCCAAACCCTTTCCCGTTCACTCCCACTGTACACGATCACAATGGACCCAAACCCCTTCCCGTTCACTCCCACTATGCACAATCCCAATGGACCCAAACCCCTTCCCGTTCACTCCCACAGTGCACAATCCAAATGGACCCAAACCCCTTCCCGTTCACTCCCACTGTCCACAATCCCAATGGACCCAAACCCCTTCCCGTTCACTCCCACTGTGCACAATCCCAATGGACCCAAACGCCTTCCCGTTCACTCCCACTGTGCACAATCCCAATGGACCCAAACCCTTTCCCGTTCACTCCCACTGTGCACAATCCCAATGGACCCAAACCCCTTCCTGTTCAATCGCACTGTACACACTCCCAATGCACCCAAACCCCTTCCCGTTCACTACCACTGTACACGATCCCAATGGACCCAAACCCCTTCCCGTTCACTCCCACTGTACACAATCCCAATGGACACAACCCTTTCCCGTTCACTCCCACTGTACACAATCCCAATGGACCTAAACCCCTTCCCGTTCACTCCCACTGTACACAATCCCAATGGACCCAAACCCCTTCCCGTTCACTCCCACTGTCCACAATCCCAATGGACACAAAGCCCTTCCCGTTCACTCCCACTGTCCACAATCGCAATGGACGCAAACCCCTTCCCGTTCACTCCCACTGTACACAATCCCAATAGACCCAAACCCCTTCCCGTTCACTCCCATTGTCCACAATCCCAATGGACCCAAAGCCCTTCCCGTTCACTCCCACTGTCCACAATCCCAATGGACCCAAACCCCTTACCGTTCACTCCCACTGTACACAATCCCAATGGACCCAAAGCCCTTCCCGTTCACTCCCACTGTCCACAATCCCAATGGACCCAAACCCCTTCCAGTTCACTCCCAATGTGCACAATCCCAATGGACCCAAACCCCTTCCCCTTCACTCCCACTGTACACTATCCCAATGGACCCAAACGCCTTCCCGTTCACTCCCACTGTACTCAATCCCAATGGACCCAAAACCCTTCCCGTTCACTCCCACTGTACACAATCCCAATGGCACCAAACCCTTTCCCGTTCACTCCCACTGTGCACAATCCCAATGGACCCAAACCCTTTCCCGTTCACTCCCACTGTGCACAATCCCAATGGACCCAAACCCCTTCCTGTTCAATCGCACTGTACACACTCCCAATGCACCCAAACCCCTTCCCGTTCACTCCCACAGTACACAATCCCAATGGACCCAAACCCCTTCCCGTTCACTCCCACTGTACACAATCCCAATGGACCCAAACCCCTTCCCATTCACTCCCACTGTACACAATCCCAAAGGACCCAAACACCTTCCCGTTCACTCCCACTGTACACAATCCCAATGGACCCAAACCCCTTCCCGTTCACTCCCACTATGCACAATCCCAATGGACCCAAACCCCTTCCCGTTCACTCCCACTGTGCACAATCCAAATGGACCCAAACCCCTTCCCGTTCACTCCCAATGTCCACAATCCCAATGGACCCAAACCCCTTCCCGTTCACTCCCACTGTGCACAATCCCAATGGACCGAAACGCCTTCCCGTTCACTCCCACTGTGCACAATCCCAATGGACCCAAACCCTTTCCCGTTCACTCCCACTGTGCACAATCCCAATGGACCCAAACACCTTCCCGTTCACTCCTACTGTGCACAATCCCAATGGACCCAAATCTCTTCCCGTTCACTCCCACTGTACACAATCCCAATGGACCCAAACCCCAACCCATTCACTCCCACTGTACACAATCCCAATGGACCCAAACCCCTTCCCGTTCACTCCCACTGTACACAATCCCAATGAACCCAAACCCCTTCCCATTCACTCCCACTGTACACAATCCCAATGGACCCAAACCTCTTCCCGTTCACTCCCAATGTACACAGTCCCAATGGACCCAAACCCCTTCCCGTTCACTCCCCCAGTACACAATCCCAATGGACCCAAACCCCTTCCCGTTCACTCCCACTGTACACAATCCCAATGGACCCAAACCCCTTCCCGTTCACTCCCATTGTGGACAATCACAATGGACCCAAACCGCTTCCCGTTCACTCCCCCAGTACACAATCCCAATGGACCCAAACCCCTTCCCGTTCACTCCCATTGTACACAATCCCAATGGACCCAAACCCCTTCCCGTTCACTCCCACTGTACACAGTCCCAATGGACCCAAACCCCTTCCCGTTCACTCCCCCAGTACACAATCCCAATGGACCCAAACCCCTTCCCGTTCACTCCCACTGTACACAATCCCAATGGACCCAAACCCCTTCCCGTTCACTCCCGCTGTGCACAAGCCCAATTGACACAATCCCCATCCTGTTCACTCCCACTGTCCACAATCCCAATGGACCCAAACCCCTTCCCCTTCACTCCCACTGTACACAATCCCAATGGACCCAAACCTCTTCCCGTTCACTCCCAATGTACACAGTCCCAAAGGACCCAAACCCCTTCCCGTTCACTCCCCCTGTACACAATCCCAATGGACCCAAACCCCTTCCCGTTCACTCCCACTGTACACAATCCCAATGGACCCAAACCCCTTCCCGTTCACTCCCATTGTGGACAATCACAATGGACCCAAACTCCTTCCCGTTCACTCCCACTGTACACAATCCCAATGGACCCAAACCCCTTCCCGTTCACTCCCACTGTACACAATCCCAATGGACCCAAACCCCTTCCCGTTCACTCCCACTGTACACAATCCCAATGGACGCAAACCCCTTCCCGTTCACTCCCACTGTGCACAATCCCAATGGACCCAAACCCCTTCCTGTTCAATCGCACTGTACACACTCCCAATGCACCCAAACCCCTTCCCGTTCACTCCCACTGTACACAATCCCAATGGACCCAAACCCCTTCCCGTTCACTCCCACTGTACACAATCCCAATGGACACAACCCTTTCCCGTTCACTCCCACTGTACACAATCCCAATGGACCCAAACCCCTTCCCGTTCACTCCCACTGTACACAATCCCAATGGACCCAAACCCCTTCCCGTTCACTCCCACTGTCCACAATCCCAATAGACCCAAAGCTCTTCCCTTTCACTCCCACTGTACACAATCCCAATGGACGCAAACCCCTTCCCGTTCACTCCCACTGTACACAATCCCAATGGACCCAAACCCCTTCCCGTTCACTCCCACTGTCCACAATCCCAATGGACCCAAAGCCCTTCCCGTTCACTCCCACTGTACACAATCCCAATGGACCCAAACCCCTTCCCGTTCACTCCCACTGTACACAATCCCAATGGACCCAAAGCCCTTCCCGTTCACTCCCACTGTCCACAATCCCAATGGACCCAAACCCCTTCCAGTTCACTCCCACTGTGCACAATCCCAATGGACCCAAACACCTTCCCCTTCACTCCCACTGTACACTATCCCAATGGACCCAAACCCCTTCCCGTTCACTCCCACTGTACTCAATCCCAATGGACGCAAACCCCTTCCCGTTCACTCCCACTGTACACAATCCCAATGGACCCAAACCCCTTCCCGTTCGCTCCCACTGTGCACAATCCCAATGGGCCCAAACCCCTATACGTTCACTCCCACTGTACACAATCCCAATGGACCCAAACCCCTTCCCGTTCACTCCCACTGTACACAATCCCAATGGACCCAAACCCCTTCCCGTTCACTCCCACTGTACACGATCCCAATGGACACAAACCCCTTTCCGATCACTCCCACTGAACACAATCCCAATTGATCCAGTCCCCATCCCGTTCACTCCCCCTGTACACAATCCCAATGGACCCAAACCCCTTCCCGTTCACTCCCACTGTCCACAATCCCAATAGACCCAAACCCCTTCTCGTTCACTCCCACTGTACACAATCCCAATGGACCCAAACCCCTTCCCGTTCACTCCCACTGTGCACAATCCCAATGGACCCAAAGCCCTTCCCGTTCACTCCCACTGTACATAATCCCAATAGACCCAAACCCCTTCTCGTTCACTCCCACTGTCCACAATCCCAATGGACCCAAACCCCTTCCCGTTCACTCCCACTGTACACAATCCCAATGGACCCAAACCCCTTCCCGTTCACTCCCACTATACGAGATCCCAATGGACCCAAATCCCTTCCCGTTCACTCCCACGGTACACAATCCCAATTGATCCGGCCCCCATCCCGTTCACTCCCCCTGTACACAATCCCAATGGACCCAAACCCCTTCCCGTTCGCTCCCACTGTACACAATCCCAATCGACCCAAACCCCTTCCCGTTCACTCCCACTGTACACAATCCCAATGGACCCAAACCTCTTCCCATTCAATCACACTGTAAACAATCCCAAAGGAGCCAAACTCCTTCCTGTTCACTCCCACTGTCCACAATCCCAATGGACCCAAACCGATATCCGTTTCCTCCCACTGTCCACAATCCCAATGGATCCAAACCCCTTCCCGTTCACTCCCACTGTACACAATCCCAATGGACCCAAACCCCTTCCCGTACACTCCCACTGTACACAATCCCAATGGACCCAAACCCCTTCCCATTCCCTCCCTCTGTACACAATCCCAATGGACCCAAACCCCTTCCCGTACACTCCCACTGTCCACAATCCCAATGGACTAAAACCCCTTCCCGTTCACTCCCACTGTGCACAATCCAAATGGACCCAAACCCCTTCCCGTTCACTCCCACTGTGCACAATCCCAATGGACCCAAACCCCTTCCCTCCCACTGTGCACAATCCCAATGGACCCAAACCCCTTCCCGTTCACTCCCACTGTACTCAATCCCAATGGACCCAAACCCTTTCCAGTTCACTCCCACTGTACACACTCCCAATGGACCCAAACCCCTTCCCGTTCACTCCCACTGTGCACAATCCCAATGGACCCAAACCCCTTCCCGTTCACTCCCACTGTGCACAATCCCAATGGACCCAAACCCCTTCCTGTTCACTCCCACTGTACACAACCCCAATGGACCCAAACCCCTTCCCGTTCACTCCCACTGTCCACAATCCGAATGGACCCAAACCCCTTCCCGTTCACTCCCACTGTACTCAATCCCAATGGACCCAAACCAATTCCCGTTCACTCCCACTGTACACACTCCCAATGGACCCAAACCCCTACCCATTCACTCCCACTGTGCACAATCCCAATGGACCCAAACCCCTTCCCGTTCACTCCCACTGTACACAATCCCAATGGACCCAAACCTCTTCCCGTTCACTCCCACTGTGCACAATCCCAATGGAGCCATAACCCTTCCCGTTAACTCCCACTGTACACAAGCCCAATGGTCCCAAACCCCTTCCCGTTCACTCCCACTGTACACAATCCCAATGGACCCAAACCCCTTCCCGTTCACTACCCCTGCACACAATCCCAATGGACCCAAACCCCTTCCCGTTTACTCCCACTGTACACGATCCCAATGGACACAAACCCCTTCCCGTTCACTCCCACTGAACACAATCCCAATTGATCCGGTCCCCATCCCGTTCACTCCCCCTGTACACATTCCCAATGGACCCAAACCACTTCCCGTTCACTCCCACTGTGCACAATCCCAATGGACCCAAACCCCTTCCCGTTCACTCCCACTGTACACACTCCCAATGGACCCAAACCCCTTCCCGTTCACTCCCACTGTACACACTCCCAATGGACCCAAACCCCTTCCCGTTCACTCCCACTGTACACACTCCCAATGGACCCAAACCCCTTCCCGTTCACTCCCACTGTACACAATCCCAATGGACACAAACCCCTTCCCGTTCACTCTCACTGTACACAATCCCAATGGACCCAAACCCCTTCCCGTTCACTACCACTGTACACAATCCTAATTGACCCAAACCCCTTCCCGTTCACTCCCACTGTCCACAATCCCAATGGACCCAAACCCCTTCCCGTTCACTCCCACTGTACACACTACCAATGGACCCAAACTCCTTCCCGTTCATTCCCACTGTACTCAATCCCAATGGACCCAAACCCCTTCCCGTTCACTCCCACTGTGCACAATCCCAATGGACCCAAACCCCTTCCCGTTCACTCCCACTGTACACAATCCCAATGGACCCAAACCGATATCCGTTTCCTCCCACTGTCCACAATCCCAATGGATCCAAACCCCTTCCCGTTCACTCCCACTGTACACAATCCCAATGGACCCAAACCCCTTCCCGTTCACTCCCACTGTGCACAATCCAAATGGACCCAAACCCCTTCCCGTTCACTCCCACTGTGCACAATCCCAATGGACCCAAACCCCTTCCCTCCCACTGTGCACAATCCCAATGGACCCAAACCCCTTCCCGTTCACTCCCACTGTGCACAATCCCAATGGACCCAAACCCCTTCCTGTTCACTCCCACTGTACACAACCCCAATGGACCCAAACCCCTTCCCGTTCACTCCCACTGTCCACAATCCGAATGGACCCAAACCCCTTCCCGTTCACTCCCACTGTACTCAATCCCAATGGACCCAAACCAATTCCCGTTCACTTCCACTGTACACACTCCCAATGGACCCAAACCCCTACCCATTCACTCCCACTGTGCACAATCCCAATGGACCCAAACCCCTTCCCGTTCACTACCCCTGCACACAATCCCAATGGACACAAACCCCTTCCCGTTTACTCCCACTGTACACGATCCCAATGGACACAAACCCCTTCCCGTTCACTCCCACTGAACACAATCCCAATTGATCCGGTCCCCATCCCGTTCACTCCCCCTGTACACATTCCCAATGGACCCAAACCACTTCCCGTTCACTCCCACTGTGCACAATCCCAATGGACCCAAACCCCTTCCCGTTCACTCCCACTGTACACACTCCCAATGGACCCAAACCCCTTCCCGTTCACTCCCACTGTACACAATCCCAATGGACCCAAACCCCTTCCCGTTCACTCCCATTGTGGACAATCACAATGGACCCAAACTCCTTCCCGTTCACTCCCACTGTACACAATCCCAATGGACCCAAACCCCTTCCCGTTCACTCCCACTGTGCACAATCCAAATGGACCCAAACCCCTTCCCGTTCACTCCCACTGTGCTCAATCCCAATGGACCCAAACCCCTTCCCGTTCACTTCCACTGTCCACAATCCCAATGGACCCAAACCGATATCCGTTTCCTCCCACTGTCCACAATCCCAATGGATCCAAACCCCTTCCCGTTCACTCCCACTGTACACAATCCCAATGGACCCAAACCCCTTCCCGTACACTCCCACTGTACACAATCCCAATGGACCCAAACCCCTTCCCATTCCCTCCCTCTGTACACAATCCCAATGGACCCAAACCCCTTCCCGTACACTCCCACTGTCCACAATCCCAATGGACTAAAACCCCTTCCCGTTCACTCCCACTGTGCACAATCCAAATGGACCCAAACCCCTTCCCGTTCACTCCCACTGTGCACAATCCCAATGGACCCAAACCCCTTCCCTCCCACTGTGCACAATCCCAATGGACCCAAACCCCTTCCCGTTCACTCCCACTGTACTCAATCCCAATGGACCCAAACCCTTTCCAGTTCACTCCCACTGTACACACTCCCAATGGACCCAAACCCCTTCCCGTTCACTCCCACTGTGCACAATCCCAATGGACCCAAACCCCTTCCCGTTCACTCCCACTGTGCACAATCCCAATGGACCCAAACCCCTTCCTGTTCACTCCCACTGTACACAACCCCAATGGACCCAAACCCCTTCCCGTTCACTCCCACTGTCCACAATCCGAATGGACCCAAACCCCTTCCCGTTCACTCCCACTGTACTCAATCCCAATGGACCCAAACCAATTCCCGTTCACTCCCACTGTACACACTCCCAATGGACCCAAACCCCTACCCATTCACTCCCACTGTGCACAATCCCAATGGACCCAAACCCCTTCCCGTTCACTCCCACTGTACACAATCCCAATGGACCCAAACCTCTTCCCGTTCACTCCCACTGTGCACAATCCCAATGGAGCCATAACCCTTCCCGTTAACTCCCACTGTACACAAGCCCAATGGTCCCAAACCCCTTCCCGTTCACTCCCACTGTACACAATCCCAATGGACCCAAACCCCTTCCCGTTCACTACCCCTGCACACAATCCCAATGGACCCAAACCCCTTCCCGTTTACTCCCACTGTACACGATCCCAATGGACACAAACCCCTTCCCGTTCACTCCCACTGAACACAATCCCAATTGATCCGGTCCCCATCCCGTTCACTCCCCCTGTACACATTCCCAATGGACCCAAACCACTTCCCGTTCACTCCCACTGTGCACAATCCCAATGGACCCAAACCCCTTCCCGTTCACTCCCACTGTACACACTCCCAATGGACCCAAACCCCTTCCCGTTCACTCCCACTGTACACACTCCCAATGGACCCAAACCCCTTCCCGTTCACTCCCACTGTACACACTCCCAATGGACCCAAACCCCTTCCCGTTCACTCCCACTGTACACAATCCCAATGGACACAAACCCCTTCCCGTTCACTCTCACTGTACACAATCCCAATGGACCCAAACCCCTTCCCGTTCACTACCACTGTACACAATCCTAATTGACCCAAACCCCTTCCCGTTCACTCCCACTGTCCACAATCCCAATGGACCCAAACCCCTTCCCGTTCACTCCCACTGTACACACTACCAATGGACCCAAACTCCTTCCCGTTCATTCCCACTGTACTCAATCCCAATGGACCCAAACCCCTTCCCGTTCACTCCCACTGTGCACAATCCCAATGGACCCAAACCCCTTCCCGTTCACTCCCACTGTACACAATCCCAATGGACCCAAACCGATATTCGTTTCCTCCCACTGTCCACAATCCCAATGGATCCAAACCCCTTCCCGTTCACTCCCACTGTACACAATCCCAATGGACCCAAACCGATATCCGTTTCCTCCCACTGTCCACAATCCCAATGGATCCAAACCCCTTCCCGTTCACTCCCACTGTACACAATCCCAATGGACCCAAACCCCTTCCCGTTCACTCCCACTGTGCACAATCCAAATGGACCCAAACCCCTTCCCGTTCACTCCCACTGTGCACAATCCCAATGGACCCAAACCCCTTCCCTCCCACTGTGCACAATCCCAATGGACCCAAACCCCTTCCCGTTCACTCCCACTGTGCACAATCCCAATGGACCCAAACCCCTTCCTGTTCACTCCCACTGTACACAACCCCAATGGACCCAAACCCCTTCCCGTTCACTCCCACTGTCCACAATCCGAATGGACCCAAACCCCTTCCCGTTCACTCCCACTGTACTCAATCCCAATGGACCCAAACCAATTCCCGTTCACTTCCACTGTACACACTCCCAATGGACCCAAACCCCTACCCATTCACTCCCACTGTGCACAATCCCAATGGACCCAAACCCCTTCCCGTTCACTACCCCTGCACACAATCCCAATGGACACAAACCCCTTCCCGTTTACTCCCACTGTACACGATCCCAATGGACACAAACCCCTTCCCGTTCACTCCCACTGAACACAATCCCAATTGATCCGGTCCCCATCCCGTTCACTCCCCCTGTACACATTCCCAATGGACCCAAACCACTTCCCGTTCACTCCCACTGTGCACAATCCCAATGGACCCAAACCCCTTCCCGTTCACTCCCACTGTACACACTCCCAATGGACCCAAACCCCTTCCCGTTCACTCCCACTGTACACAATCCCAATGGACCCAAACCCCTTCCCGTTCACTCCCATTGTGGACAATCACAATGGACCCAAACTCCTTCCCGTTCACTCCCACTGTACACAATCCCAATGGACCCAAACCCCTTCCCGTTCACTCCCACTGTACACAATCCCAATGGACCCAAACCCCTTCCCGTTCACTCCCACTGTACACAATCCCAATGGACGCAAACCCCTTCCCGTTCACTCCCACTGTGCACAATCCCAATGGACCCAAACCCCTTCCTGTTCAATCGCACTGTACACACTCCCAATGCACCCAAACCCCTTCCCGTTCACTCCCACTGTACACAATCCCAATGGACCCAAACCTCTTCCCGTTCACTCCCACTGTACACAATCCCAATGGACCCAAACCAATTCCCGTTCACTCCCACTGTACACAATCCCAATGGACCCAAACCCCTTCCCGTTCACTCCCACTGTACACACTCCCAATGGCCCCAAACCCCTTCCCGTTCACTCCCACTGTACACAATCCCAATGGACCCAAACCCCTTCACGTTCACTCTCACTGTGCACAATCCCAATGGACCCAATCACCTTCCCGTTCACTCCCACTGTACACAATCCCAATGGACCCAAACCCCTTCCCGTTCACTCCCACTGTACTCAATCCCGATGGACCCAAACCCCTTCCCGTTCACTCCCACTGTACACACTCCCAATGGACCCAAACCCCTTCCCGTTCACTCCCACTGTACTCAATCCCAATGGACCCAAACCCCTTCCCGTTCACTCCCACTGTACACACTCCCAATGGACCCAAACCCCTTCCCGTTCACTCCCACTGTACACAATCCCAATGGACCCAAACCCCTTCCCGTTCACTCCCACTGTGCACAATCCCAATGGACCCAAACCCCTTCCCGTTCACTCCAACTGTACACAATCCCAATGGACCCAAACCCCTTCCCGTTCACTCCCACTGTACACAATCCCAATGGACCCAAACCCCTTCCCGTTCACTCCCACTGTACACAATCCCAATGGACCCAAACCCCTTCCCGTTCACTCCCACTGTACACAATCCCAATGGACCCAAACCCCTTCCCGTTCACTCCCACTGTACACAATCCTAATGGACCCAAACCCATTCCCATTCACTCCCACTGTGCACAATCCCAATGGACCCAAACCCCTTCCCGTTCACTCCCATTGTACACAATCCTAATGGACCAAAACCCCTTCCCGTTCACTCCCACTGTACACAATCCCAATGGACCCAAACCCCTTCCCGTACACTCCCACTGTCCACAATCCCAATGGACCCAAACCCCTTCCCATTCACTCCCTCTGTACACAATCCCAATGGACCCAAACCCCTTCCCGTTCACTCCCACTGTACACAATCCCAATGGACCCAAACCTCTTCCCATTCAATCACACTGTAAACAATCCCAATGGACCCAAACTCCTTCCCGTTCACTCCCACTGTACACAATCCCAATGGACCCAAACCCCTTCCCGTTCACTCCCACTGTACACGATCCCAATGGACACAAACCCCTTTCCGATCACTCCCACTGAACACAATCCCAATTGATCCAGTCCCCATCCCGTTCACTCACTCTGTACACAATCCCAATGGACCCAAACCCCTTCCCGTTCACTCCCACTGTCCACAATCCCAATGGACCCAAACCCCTTCCCGTTCACTCCCACTGTGCACAATCCCAATGGACCCAAATCCCTTCCCGTTCACTCCCACGGTACACAATCCCAATTGATCCGGCCCCCATCCCGTTCACTCCCCCTGTACACAATCCCAATGGACCCAAACCCCTTCCCGTTCACTCCCACTGTACACAATCCAAATCGACCCAAACCCCTTCCCGTTCACTCCCACTGTACACAATCCCAATGGACCCAAACCTCTTCCCATTCAATCACACTGTAAACAATCCCAAAGGAGCCAAACCCGTTCCCGTTCACTCCCACTGTCCACAATCCCAATGGACCCAAACCGATATCCGTTTCCTCCCACTGTCCACAATCCCAATGGATCCAAACCCCTTCCCGTTCACTCCCACTGTACACAATCCCAATGGACCCAAACCCCTTCCCGTTCACTCCCACTGTACACAATCCCAATGGACCAAAACCCCTTCCTGTTCACTCCCACTGTACACAATCCCAATGGACCCAAACCCCTTCCCGTTCACTCCCACTTTACACAATCCCAATGGACACAAACCCCTTCCCGTTCACTCCCACTGTACACAATCCCAATGGACACAACCCTTTCCCGTTCACTCCCACTGTCCACAATCCCAATGGACCCAAACCCCTTCCCGTTCACTCCCACTTTACACAATCCCAATGGACACAAACCCCTTCCCGTTCACTCCCACTGTACACAATCCCAATGGACCCAAACCCCTTCCCGTTCACTCCCACTGTCCACAATCCCAATGGACCCAATCCCCTTCCCGTTCACTCCCACTGTGCACAATCTCAATGGACCCAAACCCCTTCCCGTTCACTCCCACTGTGCACAATCCCAAAGGACCCAAACCCCTTCCCGTTCACTCCCACTGTGCACAATCCCAATGGACCCAATCCCCTTCCCGTTCACTCCCACTGTACTCAATCCCAATGGACCCAATCCCCTTCCCGTTCACTCCCACTGTGCACAATCCCAAAGGACCCAAACCCCTTCCCGTTCACTCCCACTGTGCACAATCCCAATGGACACAAACCCCTTCCCGTTCACTCCCACTGTGCACAATCCCAAAGGACCCAAACCCCTTCCCGTTCACTCCAACTTTACACAATCCCAATGGACACAAACCCCTTCCCGTTCACTCCCACTGTGCACAATCCCAATGGACCCAAACCCATTCCCATTCACTGCCACTGTCCACAATCCCAATGGACCCAAACACCTTCCAGCTCACTCCCACTGTGCACAATCCCAATGGACTCAAACCCCTTCCCGTTCACTCGCAGTGTACACAATCCCAATGGACCCAAACCCCTTCCCATTCACTCCCATTGTACACAATCCCAATGGACCCAAACTCCTTCCCGTTCACTCCCACTGTCCACAATCCCAATGGACCCAAACCCCTTCCCGTTCACTCCCACTTTACACAATCCCAATGGAACCAAACTCCTTCCCGTTCACTCCCACTGTCCACAATCCCAATGGACCCAAACCCCTTCCCGCTCACTCTCACTGTACACAATCGTAATGGACCCAAACCCCTTCCCGTTCACTCCCACTTTACACAATCCCAATGGACCCAAACCCCTTCCCGTTCACTCCCACTGTGCACAATCCCAAAGGACCCAAACCCCTTCCCGTTCACTCCCACTGTGCACAATCCCAATGGACACAAACCCCTTCCCGTTCACTCCCACTGTGCACAATCCCAAAGGACCCAAACCCCTTCCCGTTCACTCCAACTTTACACAATCCCAATGGACACAAACCCCTTCCCGTTCACTCCCACTGTGCACAATCCCAATGGACCCAAACCCATTCCCATTCACTGCCACTGTCCACAATCCCAATGGACCCAAACACCTTCCAGCTCACTCCCACTGTGCACAATCCCAATGGACTCAAACCCCTTCCCGTTCACTCGCAGTGTACACAATCCCAATGGACCCAAACCCCTTCCCATTCACTCCCATTGTACACAATCCCAATGGACCCAAACTCCTTCCCGTTCACTCCCACTGTCCACAATCCCAATGGACCCAAACCCCTTCCCGTTCACTCCCACTTTACACAATCCCAATGGAACCAAACTCCTTCCCGTTCACTCCCACTGTCCACAATCCCAATGGACCCAAACCCCTTCCCGCTCACTCTCACTGTACACAATCGTAATGGACCCAAACCCCTTCCCGTTCACTCCCACTTTACACAATCCCAATGGACACAAACCCCTTCCCGTTCACTCCCACTGTACACAATCCCAATGGACCCAAACCCCTTCCCGTTCACTCCCACTGTGCACAATCCCAATGGACCCAAACCCTTTCCCGTTCACTCCCACTGTCCACAATCCCAATGGACCCAAACCCCTTCCCGCTCACTCTCACTGTGCACAATCCCAAAGAACCCAAACCCCTTCCCGTTCACTCCCACTTTACACAATCCCAATGGACACAAACACCTTCCCGTTCACTCCCACTGTACACAATCCCAATGGACCCAAACCCCTTCCCGTTCACTCCCACTGTACAAACTCCCAATGGACCCAAACCCCTTCCCGTTCACTCTCACTGTGCACAATCCCAATGGACACAAACAACTTCCCGTTCACTCCCACTGTGCACAATCACAATGGACCCAAACACCTTCCCGTTCACTCCCACTGTACACAATCAATGGACCCAAACCCCTTCCCGTTCACTCCCACTGTACACAATTCTAATGGACCCAAACCCCTTCCCGTTCACTCCCACTGTACACAATCCCAATGGACCCAAACCCCTTCCCGTTCACTGCCACTGTACACAATCGCAATGGACCCAAACCCCTTCCTGTTCACTCCCACTGTACACAATCCCAATGGACCCAAACCCCTTCCCGCTCACTCCCACTGTGCACAATCCCAATGGACCCAAACCCCTTCCCGTTCACTCCCACTGTACACAATCCCAATGGACCGAAACCCCTTCCCGTTCACTCCCACTGTACACAATCCCAATGGACCCAAACCCCTTCCCGTTCACTCCCACTGTACACAATCCCAATGGACACAAACCCCTTCCCGTTCACTCCCACTGTGCACAATCCCAATGGACACAAACCCCTTCCCGTTCACTCCCACTGGACACAAACCTCTTCCCGTTCACTCCCACTGTACACAATCCCAATGGACACAAACCCCTTCCCGTTCACTCCCACTGTACACAATCCCAATGGACACAAACCCCTTCCCGTTCACTCCCACTGGACACAAACCTCTTCCCGTTCACTCCCACTGTACACAATCCCAATGGACCCAAACCCCTTCCTGTTCACTCCCACTGTACACAATCCCAATGGACCCAAACCCCTTCCCGTTCACTCCCACTGTACACAATCCCAACGGACCCAAACCCCTTCCCGTTCAATCCCACTGTACACACTCCCAATGGACCCAAACCCCTTCCCGTTCACTGCCACTGTGCACAATCCCAATGGACCCATAACCTCTTCCCGTTCACTCCCACTGTGCACAATCCCAATGGAGCCAAACCCCTTCCCGTTCACTCCCACTGTACACACTCCCAATGGACCCAAACCCCTTCCTGTTCACTCCCACTGTACACAATCCCAATGGACCCAAACCCCTTCCCGTTCACTCCCACTGTACACACTCCCAATGGACCCAAACACCTTCCCGTTCACTCCCACTGTCCACAATCCCAATGGACCCAAACCCCTTCCCGTTCACTCCCACTGTACACAATCCCAATGGACCCAAACCCCTTCCCGTTCACTCCCACTGTCCACAATCACAATGGACCGAAACCCCTTCCCGTTCACTCCCACTGTACACAATCCCAATGGATCCAAACCCCTTCCAATTCACTCCCACTGTGCAGAACCCCAATGGACCCAAACCCCTTCCCGTTCACTCCCAATGTACACAATCCCAATTGACCCAAACCCCTTCCCGTTCACTCTCAATGTGCACAATCCCAATGGACCCAAACCCCTTCCCGTTCACTCCCAATGTACACAATCCCAATTGACCCAAACCCCTTCCCGTTCACTCCCACTGTACACAATCCCAATGGATCCAAACCCCTTCCCGTTTACTCCCACTGTACACAATCCCAATGGACCCAAACCCCTTCCCGTTCACTCCCACTGTACACAATCCCAATGGACCCAAACCCCTTCCCGTTCACTCCCACTGTACACAATCCCAATGGACCCAAACCCCTTCCCGTTCACTCCCACTGTGCACAATCCCAATGGACACAAACCCCTTCCCGTTCACTCCCACTGTGCACAATCCCAATGGACCCAAACCTCTTCCCGTTCACTCTCACTGTACACAATCCCAATCGACCCAAACCCCTTCCCGTTCACTCCCACTGTACACCATCCCAATGGACCCAAACCTCTTCCCGTTCACTCCCACTGTACACAATCCCAATGGACCCAAACCCATTCTCGTTCACTCCCACTGTGCACAATCCCAATGGTCCCAAACCCCTTCCCGTTCACTCCCACTGTACACAATCCCAATGGACCCAAACCCATTCCCGTTCACTCCCACTGTGCACAATCCCAATGGACCCAAACCCCTTCCCGTTCACTCTCACTGTGCACAATCCCAATGGGCACAAACCCCTTCCCGTTCACTCCCATTGTGGACAATCCCAATGGACCCAAACCGCTTCCCGTTCACTCCCACTGTACACAATCCCAATGGACCCAAACCCCTTCCCATTCACTCCCACTGTACACAATCCCAATGGACCCAAACCCCTTCCCGTTCACTCCCACTGTACACAATCCCAATGGACCCAAACCCCTTCCCATTCACTCCCACTGTGCACAATCCCAATGGACCCAAACCCCTACCCGTTCACTCTCACAGTACACAATCCCAATGGACCCAAACCCCTTCCCATTCACTCTCACTGTACACAATCCCAATGGATCCAAACCGCTTCCAGTTCACTCTCACTGTACACAATCCCAATGGATCCAAAGCCCTTCCTGTTCACTCCCACTGTCCACAATCCCAATGGACCCAAACCCATTCCCGTTCACTCCCACTGTGCACAATCCCAATGGACCCAAACCCCTTCCCGTTCACTCTCACTGTACACAATCCCAATGGACCCAAACCGCTTCCCGTTCACTCCCACTGTACACAATCCCAATGGACCCAAACCACTTCCCGTTCACTCCCATTGTGGACAATCACAATGGACCCAAACCACTTCCCGTTCACTCCCACTGTACACAATCCCAATGGACCCAAACCGCTTCCCGTTCACTCCCACTGTACACAATCCCAATGGATCCAAAGCCCTTCCCGTTCATTCCCACTGTACACAATCCCAATGGACCCAAACCCCTTCCCGTTCACTCCCCC
This sequence comes from Scyliorhinus torazame, assembly GCF_047496885.1. NCBI lineage: Eukaryota > Metazoa > Chordata > Chondrichthyes > Carcharhiniformes > Scyliorhinidae > Scyliorhinus > Scyliorhinus torazame. Next base: position 7,347,387 of record NC_092710.1, on the reverse strand, counting down.
TGTACACAATCCCAATGGACCCAAACCCCTTCCCGTTCACTCCCACTGTGCACAAACCTATTGGTCCCAAACTCTTTCCTGTTCACTCCCACTGTACACAATCGCAATGGACCCAAACCCCTTCCCGTTCACTCCCACTGTCCACAATCCCAATGGACCAAAACCTCTTCCCATTCACTCCCACTGTAAACAATCTCAAAGGAGCCAAACTCCGTCCAGTTTACTCCCACTGTACACAATCCCAATGGACCCAAACTGCTATCCGTTTACTCCCACTGTACACAATTCCAATGGACCCAATCCCCTTCCCGTTCCGTCCCACTGTGCACAATCCCAATGGACCAAAACCCCTTCCCGTTCACTCCCATTGTATACAATTCCAATGGACCCAAACCCCTTCCCGTTCACTCCCACTGTACACAATTCCAATGGACCCAATCCCCTTCCCGTTCCGTCCCACTGTGCACAATCCCAATGGACCAAAACCCCTTCCCGTTCACTCCCATTGTATACAATTCCAATGGACCCAAACCACTTCCCGTTCACTCCCACTGTCCACAATCCCAATGGACCAAAACCTCTTCCCAATCACTCCCACTGTAAACAATCCCAAAGGAGCCAAACTCCGTCCCGTTTACTCCCACTGTACACAATCCCAATGGACCCAAACTGCTATCCGTTTACTCCCACTGTACACAATTCCAATGGACCCAATCCCCTTCCCGTTCCGTCCCACTGTGCACAATCCCGATGGACCAAAACCCCTTCCCGTTCACTCCCATTGTATACAATTCCAATGGACCCAAACCCCTTCCCGTTCACTCCCACTGTACACAATCCCAATGGACCCAAACCCCTTCCCGCTCACTCCCACTGTACAAAATCCCAATGGACCCAAACCCCTTCCCGTTCACTCCCACTGTACACAATCCCAATGGACCCAAACCCCTTCCCGTTCACTCCCACTGTACACAATCCCAATGGACACAAACCCCTTCCCGTTCACTCCCACTGTACACAATCCCAATGGACCCAAACCCCTTCCCGTTCACTCCCACTGTACACAATCCCAATGGACCCAAACCTGTTCCCGTTCACTCCCACTGTGCACAATCCCAATGGACCCAAACCCCTTCCCGTTCACTCCAACTGTACACAATCCCAATGGACCCAAACCTCTTCCCATTCACTCCCACTGTAAACAATCCCAAAGGTGCCAAACTCCTTCCCGTTCACTCCCACTGTACGCAATCCCAATGGACCAAAACCCCTTCCCGTTCACTCCCACTGTACACAATCCCAATGGACCAAAACCCCTTCCCGTTCACTCCCACTGTACACAATCTCAATGGACCCAAACCCCATCCCATTCACTCCCACTGTACACGATCCCAATGGACCAAAACCCCTTCCCGTTCACTCCCACTGTACACAATCCCAATGGACCCAAACCCCTTCCCGTTCACTCCCACTGTACACAATCCCAATGGACCCAAACCCTATCCCGTTCACTCCCACTGTACACAATCCCAATGGACCCAAACCCCTTCCCGTTCACTCCCACTGTACACAATCCCAATGGACCCAAACCCCATCCCGTTCACTCCCACTGTACACAATCCCAATGAACCCAAACCCCTTCCCGTTTACTCCCACTGTACTCAATCCCAATTGACCCAACCCCTTCCCGTTCACTCCCACTTTACACAATTCCAATGGACCCAAACCCCTTCCCGTTCAGTCCCACTGTGCACAATCCCAATGGACCCAAACCCCTTCCCGTTCACTCCCACTGAACACAATCCCAATGGACCCAAACCCCTTCCCGTTCACTCCCACTATGCACAATCCCAATGGACCCAAACTCCTTCCTGTTCACTCCCACTGTGCACAATCCCAATGGACCCTAACCCCTTCCCGTTCACTCCCACTGTGCACAATCCCAATGGACCCAAACCCCTTCCCGTTCACTCCCACTGTACACAATCCAATGGACCCAAACCTCTTCCCGTTCACTCCCACTGTGCACAATCCCAATGGACCCAAACCCCTTCCTGTTCACTCCCACTGTACACAATCCCAATGGACCCTATCACCTTCCCGTTCCCTCCCACTGTACACAATCCCAATGGACTCAAACCTCTTCCCATTCACTCCCACTGTAAACAATCCCAATTGACCCAAACCCCATCCCGTTCACCATCACTGTACACAATCCCAATGGAACCAAACCCCTTCCCGTTCACTCCCACTGTACACGATCCCAATGGACACAAACCCCTTCCCGATCACTCCCACTGAACACAATCCCAATTGATCCAGTCCCCATCCCGTTCACTCCCACTGTACACAATCCCAATGGACCCAAACCCCTTCCCGTTCACTCTCACTGTTCACGATCCCAATGGACAAAAATCCCTTCCCGTTAACTCCCACTGTGCACAATCCCAATGGACCCAAACCCCTTCCCGTTCAGTCCCACTGTGCACAATCCCAATGGACCCAAACCCCTTCCCGTTCACTCCCACTGTGCACAATCCCAATGGACCCAAACCCCTTCCTGTTCACTCCCACTGTGCACAATCCCAATGGACCCAAACCCCTTCCCGTTCACTCCCACTGTGCACAATCCCAATGGACCCAAACCCCTTCCCGTTCACTCCCACTGTGCACAATCCCAATGGACCCAAACCCCTTCCCGTTCACTCCCACTGTGCACAATCCCAATGGACACAAACCCCTTCCTGTTCACTCCCACTGTACACAATCCCAATGGACCCAATCACCTTCCCGTTCACTCCCACTGTACACAATCCCCATGGACCCAAACCTCTTCCCATTCACTCCCACTGCAGAGAATCCCAATTAACCCAAACCCCATCCCGTTCACCATCACTGTACACAATCCCAATGGACTCAATCCCCTTCCCGTTCATTCCCACTGTACACAATCCCAATGGACCCAAACCCCTTCCCGTTCACTCCCACTGTACACGATCCCAATGGACCCAAACCCATTCTCGTTCACTCCCACTGTGCACAATCCCAATGGTCCCAAACCCCTTCCCGTTCACTCCCACTGTACACAATCCCAATGGACCCAAACCCATTCCCGTTCACTCCCACTGTGCACAATCCCAATGGACCCAAACCCCTTCCCGTTCACTCTCACTGTGCACAATCCCAATGGGCACAAACCCCTTCCCGTTCACTCCCATTGTGGACAATCCCAATGGACCCAAACCGCTTCCCGTTCACTCCCACTGTACACAATCCCAATGGACCCAATCCCCTTCCCGTTCCGTCCCACTGTGCACAATCCCAATGGACCAAAACCCCTTCCCGTTCACTCCCATTGTATACAATTCCAATGGACCCAAACCCCTTCCCGTTCACTCCCACTGTACACAATTCCAATGGACCCAATCCCCTTCCCGTTCCGTCCCACTGTGCACAATCCCAATGGACCAAAACCCCTTCCCGTTCACTCCCATTGTATACAATTCCAATGGACCCAAACCACTTCCCGTTCACTCCCACTGTCCACAATCCCAATGGACCAAAACCTCTTCCCAATCACTCCCACTGTAAACAATCCCAAAGGAGCCAAACTCCGTCCCGTTTACTCCCACTGTACACAATCCCAATGGACCCAAACTGCTATCCGTTTACTCCCACTGTACACAATTCCAATGGACCCAATCCCCTTCCCGTTCCGTCCCACTGTGCACAATCCCGATGGACCAAAACCCCTTCCCGTTCACTCCCATTGTATACAATTCCAATGGACCCAAACCCCTTCCCGTTCACTCCCACTGTACACAATCCCAATGGACCCAAACCCCTTCCCGCTCACTCCCACTGTACAAAATCCCAATGGACCCAAACCCCTTCCCGTTCACTCCCACTGTACACAATCCCAATGGACCCAAACCCCTTCCCGTTCACTCCCACTGTACACAATCCCAATGGACACAAACCCCTTCCCGTTCACTCCCACTGTACACAATCCCAATGGACCCAAACCCCTTCCCGTTCACTCCCACTGTACACAATCCCAATGGACCCAAACCTGTTCCCGTTCACTCCCACTGTGCACAATCCCAATGGACCCAAACCCCTTCCCGTTCACTCCAACTGTACACAATCCCAATGGACCCAAACCTCTTCCCATTCACTCCCACTGTAAACAATCCCAAAGGTGCCAAACTCCTTCCCGTTCACTCCCACTGTACGCAATCCCAATGGACCAAAACCCCTTCCCGTTCACTCCCACTGTACACAATCCCAATGGACCAAAACCCCTTCCCGTTCACTCCCACTGTACACAATCTCAATGGACCCAAACCCCATCCCATTCACTCCCACTGTACACGATCCCAATGGACCAAAACCCCTTCCCGTTCACTCCCACTGTACACAATCCCAATGGACCCAAACCCCTTCCCGTTCACTCCCACTGTACACAATCCCAATGGACCCAAACCCTATCCCGTTCACTCCCACTGTACACAATCCCAATGGACCCAAACCCCTTCCCGTTCACTCCCACTGTACACAATCCCAATGGACCCAAACCCCATCCCGTTCACTCCCACTGTACACAATCCCAATGAACCCAAACCCCTTCCCGTTTACTCCCACTGTACTCAATCCCAATTGACCCAACCCCTTCCCGTTCACTCCCACTTTACACAATTCCAATGGACCCAAACCCCTTCCCGTTCAGTCCCACTGTGCACAATCCCAATGGACCCAAACCCCTTCCCGTTCACTCCCACTGAACACAATCCCAATGGACCCAAACCCCTTCCCGTTCACTCCCACTATGCACAATCCCAATGGACCCAAACTCCTTCCTGTTCACTCCCACTGTGCACAATCCCAATGGACCCTAACCCCTTCCCGTTCACTCCCACTGTGCACAATCCCAATGGACCCAAACCCCTTCCCGTTCACTCCCACTGTACACAATCCAATGGACCCAAACCTCTTCCCGTTCACTCCCACTGTGCACAATCCCAATGGACCCAAACCCCTTCCTGTTCACTCCCACTGTACACAATCCCAATGGACCCTATCACCTTCCCGTTCCCTCCCACTGTACACAATCCCAATGGACTCAAACCTCTTCCCATTCACTCCCACTGTAAACAATCCCAATTGACCCAAACCCCATCCCGTTCACCATCACTGTACACAATCCCAATGGAACCAAACCCCTTCCCGTTCACTCCCACTGTACACGATCCCAATGGACACAAACCCCTTCCCGATCACTCCCACTGAACACAATCCCAATTGATCCAGTCCCCATCCCGTTCACTCCCACTGTACACAATCCCAATGGACCCAAACCCCTTCCCGTTCACTCTCACTGTTCACGATCCCAATGGACAAAAATCCCTTCCCGTTAACTCCCACTGTGCACAATCCCAATGGACCCAAACCCCTTCCCGTTCAGTCCCACTGTGCACAATCCCAATGGACCCAAACCCCTTCCCGTTCACTCCCACTGTGCACAATCCCAATGGACCCAAACCCCTTCCTGTTCACTCCCACTGTGCACAATCCCAATGGACCCAAACCCCTTCCCGTTCACTCCCACTGTGCACAATCCCAATGGACCCAAACCCCTTCCCGTTCACTCCCACTGTGCACAATCCCAATGGACCCAAACCCCTTCCCGTTCACTCCCACTGTGCACAATCCCAATGGACACAAACCCCTTCCTGTTCACTCCCACTGTACACAATCCCAATGGACCCAATCACCTTCCCGTTCACTCCCACTGTACACAATCCCAATGGACCCAAACCTCTTCCCATTCACTCCCACTGCAGAGAATCCCAATTAACCCAAACCCCATCCCGTTCACCATCACTGTACACAATCCCAATGGACTCAATCCCCTTCCCGTTCATTCCCACTGTACACAATCCCAATGGACCCAAACCCCTTCCCGTTCACTCCCACTGTACACGATCCCAATGGACCCAAACCCGTTCTCGATCACTCCCACTGTGCACAATCCCAATGGTCCCAAACCCCTTCCCGTTCACTCCCACTGTACACAATCCCAATGGACCCAAACCCATTCCCGTTCACTCCCACTGTGCACAATCCCAATGGACCCAAACCCCTTCCCGTTCACTCTCACTGTGCACAATCCCAATGGGCACAAACCCCTTCCCGTTCACTCCCATTGTGGACAATCCCAATGGACCCAAACCGCTTCCCGTTCACTCCCACTGTACACAATCCCAATGGACCCAAACCCCTTCCCATTCACTCCCACTGTACACAATCCCAATGGACCCAAACCCCTTCCCGTTCACTCCCACTGTACACAATCCCAATGGACCCAAACCCCTTCCCATTCACTCCCACTGTGCACAATCCCAATGGACCCAAACCCCTACCCGTTCACTCTCACAGTACACAATCCCAATGGACCCAAACCCCTTCCCATTCACTCTCACTGTACACAATCCCAATGGATCCAAACCGCTTCCCGTTCACTCTCACTGTACACAATCCCAATGGATCCAAAGCCCTTCCTGTTCACTCCCACTGTCCACAATCCCAATGGACCCAAACCCATTCCCGTTCACTCCCACTGTGCACAATCCCAATGGACCCAAACCCCTTCCCGTTCACTCTCACTGTACACAATCCCAATGGACCCAAACCGCTTCCCGTTCACTCCCACTGTACACAATCCCAATGGACCCAAACCACTTCCCGTTCACTCCCATTGTGGACAATCACAATGGACCCAAACCACTTCCCGTTCACTCCCACTGTACACAATCCCAATGGACCCAAACCGCTTCCCGTTCACTCCCACTGTACACAATCCCAATGGATCCAAAGCCCTTCCCGTTCATTCCCACTGTACACAATCCCAATGGACCCAAACCCCTTCCCGTTCACTCCCCCTGTACACAATCCCAATGGACCCAAACCCCTTCCCGTTCACTCCCACTGTGCACAAACCTATTGGTCCCAAACTCTTTCCTGTTCACTCCCACTGTACACAATCGCAATGGACCCAAACCCCTTCCCGTTCACTCCCACTGTCCACAATCCCAATGGACCAAAACCTCTTCCCATTCACTCCCACTGTAAACAATCTCAAAGGAGCCAAACTCCGTCCAGTTTACTCCCACTGTACACAATCCCAATGGACCCAAACTGCTATCCGTTTACTCCCACTGTACACAATTCCAATGGACCCAATCCCCTTCCCGTTCCGTCCCACTGTGCACAATCCCAATGGACCAAAACCCCTTCCCGTTCACTCCCATTGTATACAATTCCAATGGACCCAAACCCCTTCCCGTTCACTCCCACTGTACACAATTCCAATGGACCCAATCCCCTTCCCGTTCCGTCCCACTGTGCACAATCCCAATGGACCAAAACCCCTTCCCGTTCACTCCCATTGTATACAATTCCAATGGACCCAAACCACTTCCCGTTCACTCCCACTGTCCACAATCCCAATGGACCAAAACCTCTTCCCAATCACTCCCACTGTAAACAATCCCAAAGGAGCCAAACTCCGTCCCGTTTACTCCCACTGTACACAATCCCAATGGACCCAAACTGCTATCCGTTTACTCCCACTGTACACAATTCCAATGGACCCAATCCCCTTCCCGTTCCGTCCCACTGTGCACAATCCCAATGGACCAAAACCCCTTCCCGTTCACTCCCATTGTATACAATTCCAATGGACCCAAACCCCTTCCCGTTCACTCCCACTGTACACAATCCCAATGGACCCAAACCCCTTCCCGTTCACTCCCACTGTACAAAATCCCAATGGACCCAAACCCCTTCCCGTTCACTCCCACTGTACACAATCCCAATGGACCCAAACCCCTTCCCGTTCACTCCCACTGTACACAATCCCAATGGACACAAACCCCTTCCCGTTCACTCCCACTGTACACAATCCCAATGGACCCAAACCCCTTCCCGTTCACTCCCACTGTACACAATCCCAATGGACCCAAACCTGTTCCCGTTGACTCCCACTGTGCACAATCCCAATGGACCCAAACCCCTTCCCGTTCACTCCAACTGTACACAATCCCAATGGACCCAAACCTCTTCCCATTCACTCCCACTGTAAACAATCCCAAAGGTGCCAAACTCCTTCCCGTTCACTCCCACTGTACGCAATCCCAATGGACCAAAACCCCTTCCCGTTCACTCCCACTGTACACAATCCCAATGGACCAAAACCCCTTCCCGTTCACTCCCACTGTACACAATCTCAATGGACCCAAACCCCATCCCATTCACTCCCACTGTACACGATCCCAATGGACCAAAACCCCTTCCCGTTCACTCCCACTGTACACAATCCCAATGGACCCAAACCCCTTCCCGTTCACTCCCACTGTACACAATCCCAATGGACCCAAACCCTATCCCGTTCACTCCCACTGTACACAATCCCAATGGACCCAAACCCCTTCCCGTTCACTCCCACTGTACACAATCCCAATGGACCCAAACCCCATCCCGTTCACTCCCACTGTACACAATCCCAATGAACCCAAACCCCTTCCCGTTTACTCCCACTGTACTCAATCCCAATTGACCCAACCCCTTCCCGTTCACTCCCACTTTACACAATTCCAATGGACCCAAACCCCTTCCCGTTCAGTCCCACTGTGCACAATCCCAATGGACCCAAACCCTTTCCCGTTCACTCCCACTGAACACAATCCCAATGGACCCAAACCCCTTCCCGTTCACTCCCACTATGCACAATCCCAATGGACCCAAACTCCTTCCTGTTCACTCCCACTGTGCACAATCCCAATGGACCCTAACCCCTTCCCGTTCACTCCCACTGTGCACAATCCCAATGGACCCAAACCCCTTCCCGTTCACTCCCACTGTACACAATCCAATGGACCCAAACCTCTTCCCGTTCACTCCCACTGTGCACAATCCCAATGGACCCAAACCCCTTCCTGTTCACTCCCACTGTACACAATCCCAATGGACCCTATCACCTTCCCGTTCCCTCCCACTGTACACAATCCCAATGGACCCAAACCTCTTCCCATTCACTCCCACTGTAAACAATCCCAATTGACCCAAACCCCATCCCGTTCACCATCACTGTACACAATCCCAATGGAACCAAACCCCTTCCCGTTCACTCCCACTGTACACGATCCCAATGGACACAAACCCCTTCCCGATCACTCCCACTGAACACAATCCCAATTGATCCAGTCCCCATCCCGTTCACTCCCACTGTACACAATCCCAATGGACCCAAACCCCTTCCCGTTCACTCTCACTGTTCACGATCCCAATGGACAAAAATCCCTTCCCGTTAACTCCCACTGTGCACAATCCCAATGGACCCAAACCCCTTCCCGTTCAGTCCCACTGTGCACAATCCCAATGGACCCAAACCCCTTCCCGTTCACTCCCACTGTGCACAATCCCAATGGACCCAAACCCCTTCCTGTTCACTCCCACTGTGCACAATCCCAATGGACCCAAACCCCTTCCCGTTCACTCCCACTGTGCACAATCCCAATGGACCCAAACCCCTTCCCGTTCACTCCCACTGTGCACAATCCCAATGGACCCAAACCCCTTCCCGTTCACTCCCACTGTGCACAATCCCAATGGACACAAACCCCTTCCTGTTCACTCCCACTGTACACAATCCCAATGGACCCAATCACCTTCCCGTTCACTCCCACTGTACACAATCCCAATGGACCCAAACCTCTTCCCATTCACTCCCACTGCAGAGAATCCCAATTGACCCAAACCCCATCCCGTTCACCATCACTGTACACAATCCCAATGGACTCAATCCCCTTCCCGTTCATTCCCACTGTACACAATCCCAATGGACCCAAACCCCTTCCCGTTCACTCCCACTGTACACGATCCCAATGGACAAAAATCCCTTCCCGTTAACTCCCACTGTCCACAATCCCAATGGACCCAAACCCCTTCCCGTTCACTCCCACTGTACACAATCACAATGGACAAAAATCCCTTCCCGTTAACTCCCACTGTCCACAATCCCAATGGACCCAAACCCCTTCCCGTTCACTCCCACTGTGCACAATCCAAATGGACCCAACCCCTTCCCGTTTCCTCCCTCTGTACACAATCCCAATGGACACAACCCCTTCCCGTTCACTCCCACTGTACACAATCCCAATGGACCCAAACACCTTCCCGTTCACTCCCCCTGTACACAATCCCGATGGACCCAAACCCCTTCCCGTTCACTCCCACTGTACACCATCCCAATGGACCCAAACCCCTTCCCGTTCACTCCCACTGTACACCATCCCAATGGACCCAAACCCCTCCTCATTCGCTACCTCTATTGATGTGACTTTTCCAAAATCCATGCCCACCATAACCTCCCGGAGTCCGGATCGAATCTGTCGCTCTGTCAGATGCCGTTCTGTCGCTCTGGAAAATTAGAAGGAAAAGTTCAAAAGTGGAGAATGTGGAGAGACTCCCTCTTTAAACACTGTCCCTGACGGAGAGACTCCCTCTTTAAACACTGTCCCTGACGGAGAGAATCCATCTTTAAACAGGGTCCCTGACGGAGAGACTCCCTCTTTAAACACGGTCCCTGACGGAGAGACTCCCTCTTTAAACACGGTCCCTGACGGAGAGACTCCCTCTTTAAACAGGGTCCCTGACGGAGAGACTCCCTCTTTAAACAGGGTCCCTGACGGAGAGACTCCCTCTTTAAACACGGTCCCTGACGGAGAGACTCCCTCTTTAAACAGGGTTCCTGACGGAGAGACTCCCTCTTTAAACAGGGTCCCTGACGGAGAGACTCCCTCTTTAAACAGGGTCCCTGACGGAGAGACTCCCTCTTTAAACAGGGTCCCTGACAGAGAGACTCCCTCTTTAAACAGGGTCCCTGACGGAGAGACTCCCTCTTTAAACAGGGTCCCTGACGGAGAGACTCCCTCTTTAAACAGGGTCCCTGACGGAGAGACTCCCTCTTTAAACAGGGTCCCTGATGGAGAGACTCCCTCTTTAAACAGGGTCCCTGACGGAGAGACTCCCTCTTTAAACAGGGTCCCTGACGGAGAGACTCCCTCTTTAAACAGGGTCCCTGACGGAGAGACTCCCTCTTAAAACAGGGTCCCTGATGGAGAGACTCCCTCTTTAAACAGGGTCCCTGATGGAGAGACTCCCTCTTTAAACACTGTTCCTGACGGAGAGACTCCCTCTTTAAACAGGGTCCCTGACGGAGAGACTCCCTCTTTAAACATTGTCCCTGATGGAGAGACTCCCTCTTTAAACACGGTCCCTGACGGAGAGACTCCCTCTTTAAACAGGGTCCCTGACGGAGAGACTCCCTCTTTAAACACTGTTCCTGACGGAGAGACTCTCTGTTTAAACACTGTCCCTGACGGAGAGACTCCCTCTTTAAACACTGTCCCTGACGGAGAGACTCCCTCTTTAAACAGGGTCCCTGACAGAGAGACTCCCTCTTTAAACAGGGTCCCTGACGGAGAGACTCCCTCTTTAAACAGGGTCCCTGACGGAGAGACTCCCTCTTTAAACAGGGTCCTTGACGGAGAGACTCCCTCTTTAAACAGGGTCCCTGACGGAGAGACTCCCTCTTTAAACACTGTCCCTGACGTAGAGACTCCCTCTTTAAACACTGTCCCTGACGGAGAGACTCCCTCTTTAAACAGGGTCCCTGACGGAGAGACTCCCTCTTTAAACACTGTCCCTGACGTAGAGACTCCCTCTTTAAACACTGTCCCTGACGGAGAGACTCCCTCTTTAAACAGGGTCCATGACGGAGAGACTCCCTCTTTAAACAGGGTCCCTGACGGAGAGACTCCCTCTTTAAACAGGGTCCCTGACGGAGAGACTCCCTCTTTAAACACTGTCCCTGACGGAGAGACTCCCTCTTTAAACAGGGTCCCTGACGGAGAGACTCCCTCGTTAAACAGGTTCCCTGACAGAGAGACTCCCTCTTTAAACAGGGCCCCTGATGGAGAGACTCCCTCTTTAAACAGGTTCCCTGACGGAGAGACTCCCTCTTTAAACACTGTCCCTGACGGAGAGACTCCCTCTTTAAACACTGTCCCTGACGGAGAGACTCCCTCTTTAAACAGGGTCCCTGACGGAGAGACTCCCTCTTTAAACAGGGTCCCTGACAGAGAGACTCCCTCTTTAAACAGGATCCCTGATGGAGAGACTCCCTGTTTAAACAGGGTCCCTGACGGAGAGACTCCCTCTTTAAACAGGATCCCTGATGGAGAGACTCCCTGTTTAAACAGGGTCCCTGACGGAGAGACTCCCTCTTTAAACAGGGTCCCTGACGGAGTGTCTCCCTCTTTAAACATGGTCCCTGACGGAGAGACTCCCTCTTTAAACAGGGTCCCTGACGGAGAGACTCCCTCTTTAAACAGGGTCCCTGACGGAGAGACTCCCTCTTTAAACAGGGTCCCTGACGGAGAGACTCCCTCTTTAAACATTGTCCCTGACGGAGAGACCCCCTCTTTAAACACTGTACCTGACGTAGAGACTCCTTCTTTAAACACTGTCCCTGACGGAGAGACTCCCTCTTCAAACAGGGTCCCTGACGGAGAGACTCCCTCTTTAAACAGGGTCCCTGACGGAGAGACTGTCCTCTTTAAACACTGACCCTAACGGAGAGACTCCCCCTTTAAACACTGTCCCTGACGGAGAGACTCCCTCTTTAAACACGGTCCCTGACGGAGAGACTCCCTCTTTAAACAGGGTCCCTGACGGAGAGACTCCCTCTTTAAACAGGGTCCCTGACGGAGAGACTCCCTATTTAAACAGGGTCCCTGACGGAGAGACTCCCTCTTTAAACAGGGTCCCTGACGGAGAGACTCCCTCTTTAAACAGGGTCCCTGACGGAGAGACTCCCTCTTTAAACAGGGTCCCTGACGGAGAGACTCCCTCTTTAAACACTGTCCCTGACGGAGAGACTCCCTCTTTAAACAGGGTCCCTGACGGAAAGACTCCCTCTTTAAACAGGGTCCCTGACAGAGAGACTCCCTCTTTAAACAGGGTCCCTGACGGAAAGACTCCCTCTTTAAACAGGGTCCCTGACGGAGAGACTCCCTCTTTAAACAGGGTCCCTGACGGAGAGACTCCCTCTTTAAACACTGTCCCTGACGGAGAGACTCCCTCTTTAAACAGGGTCCCTGACGGAGAGACTCCCTCTTTAAACAGGGTCCCTGACGGAGAGACTCCCTCATTAAACAGGGTCCCTGATGGAGAGACTCCCTCTTTAAACAGGGTCCCTGACGGAGAGACTCCCTCTTTAAACAGGGTCCCTGATGGAGACTCCCTCTTTAAACACTGTCCCTGACGGAGAGTCTCCCTCTTTAAACACTGTCCCTGACGGAGAGACTCCCTCTTTAAACACTGTCCCTGACGGAGAGACTCCCTCTTTAAACAGGGTCCCTGACGGAGAGTCTCCCTCTTTAAACAGGTTCCCTGACGGAGAGACTCCCTCTTTAAACAGGGTCACTGACGGAGAGACTCCCTCTTTAAACACTGTCCCTGACGGAGAGACTCACTCTTTAAACACTGTCCCTGACAGAGAGACTCCCTCTTTAAACACTGTCCCTGACGGAGAGACTCCCTCTTTAAACACTGTCCCTGACGGAGAGACTCCCTCTTTAAACAGGGTCCCTGACGGAGAGACTCCCTCTCTAAACAGGGTCCCTGACGGAGAGACTCCTTCTTTAAGCACTGTCCCTGGCGGAGAGACTCCCTCTTTAAACAGGGTCCCTGACAGAGAGACTCCCTCTTTAAACAGGGTCCCTGACGGAGAGACTCCCTCTTTAAACAGGGTCCCTGACGGAGAGACTCCCTCTTTAAACACTGTCCATGACGGAGAGACTCCCTCTTTAAACACTGTCCCTGACGGAGAGACTCCCTCTTTAAACAGGGTCCCTGACGGAGAGACCCCCCTCTTTAAACTGGGTCCCTGACGGAGAGACTCCCTCTTTAAACACTGTCCCTGACGGAGAGACTCCCTCTTTAAACAGGGTCCCTGACGGAGAGACTCCTTCTTTAAACACTGTCCCTGACGGAGAGACTCCCTCTTTAAACACTGTCCCTGACGGAGAGACTCCCTCTTTAAACAGGGTCCCTGACGGAGAGACTCCCTCTTTAAACAGGGTCCCTGACGGAGAGACTCCCTCTTTAAACAGGGTCCCTGACGGAGAGACTCCTTCTTTAAACACTGTCCCTGACGGAGAGACTCCCTCTTTAAACAGGATCCCTGACGGAGAGACTCCCTCTTTAAACAGGGTCCCTGACGGAGAGACTCCCTCTTTAAACAGGGTCCCTGACGGAGAGACTCCCTCTTTAAACACTGTCCCTGACGGAGAGACTCCCTCTTTAAACAGGGTCCCTGACGGAGGCTCCCTCTTTAAACACTGTCCATGACGGAGAGACTCCCTATTTAAACAGGGTCCCTGACGGAGAGACTCCCTCTTTAAACAGGGTTACTGACGGAGAGACTCCCTCTTTAAACAGGGTCCCTGATGGAGAGACTCCCTCTTTAAACAGGGTCCCTGACGGAAAGACTCCCTCTTTAAACAGGGTCCCTGACGGAGAGACTCCCTCTTTAAACAGGGTCCCTGACGGAGAGACTCCCTCTTTAAACAGGGTCCCTGACGGAGAGACTCCCTCTTTAAACAGGGTCCCTGACGGAGAGACTCCCTCTTTAAACAGGGTCCCTGACGGAGACTCCCTCTTTAAACACTGTCCCTGACGAAGAGTCTCCCTCTTTAAACACTGTCCCTGACGGAGAGACTCCCTCTTTAAACAGAGTCCCTGACGGAGAGACGTCCTCTTTAAACAGGGTCCCTGACGGAGAGACTCCCTCTTTAAACACTGTCCCTGACGGAGAGACTCCCTCTTTAAACAGAGTCCCTGACGGAGAGACTCCCTCTTTAAACACTGTCCCTGACGGAGAGACGTCCTCTTTAAACAGGGTCCCTGACGGAGAGACTCCCTCTTTAAACAGGGTCACTGACGGAGAGACTCCCTCTTTAAACAGGGTCACTGACGGAGAGACTCCCTCTTTAAACAGGGTCCCTGACGGAGAGACTCCCTCTTTAAATAGGGTCCCTGACGGAGAGACTCCCTCTTTAAACAGGGTCTCTGACGGAGAGACTCCCTCTTTAAACAGGGTCACTGACGGAGAGACTCCCTCTTTAAACACTGTCCCTGACGGAGAGACTCCCTCTTTAAACACTGTCCCTGACGGAGAGACTCCCTCTTTAAACAGGGTCCCTGACGGAGAGACCCCCCTCTTTAATCCGGGACCCTGACGGAGAGACTCCCTCTTTAAACACTGTCCCTGACCGAGAGACTCCCTCTTTGAATACTGTCCCTGACGGAGAGACTCCCTCTTTAAACAGGGTCCCTGACGGAGAGACTCCCTCTTTAAACAGGGTCCCTGACGGAGAGACTCCCTCTTTAAACAGGGTCCCTGACGGAGAGACTCCTTCTTTAAACACTGTCCCTGACGGAGAGACTCCCTCTTTAAAAAGGGTCCCTGACGGAGAGACTCCCTCTTTAAACAGGGTCCCTGACGGAGAGACTCCCTCTTTAAACAGGGTCCCTGACGGAGAGACTCCCTCTTTAAACACTGTCCCTGACGGAGAGACTCCCTCTTTAAACAGGATCCCTGACGGAGAGACCCCCTCTTTAAACAGGGTCCCTGACGGAGAGACTCCCTCTTTAAACAGGGTCCCTGACAGAGAGACTCCCTCTTTAAACACTGTCCCTGACGGAGAGACTCCCTCTTTAAACACTGTCTCTGATGGAGAGACTCCCTCTTTAAACAGGGTCCCTGACGGAGAGACTCCCTCTTTAAACACTGTCCCTGACGTAGAGAATCCCTCTTTAAACAGGGTCCCTGACGGAGAGACTCACTCTTTAATCAGGGTCCCTGATGGAGAGACTCCCTCTTTAAACACTGTCCCTGACGGAGAGACTCCCTCTTTAAACAGGGTCCCTGACAGAGAGACTCCCTCTTTAAACAGGGTCCCTGACAGAGAGAGTCCCTCTTTAAACAGGGTCCCTGACGGAGAGACTCCCTCTTTAAACGGGGTCCCTGACGGAGAGACTCCCTCTTTAAACAGGGTCCCTGACGGAGAGACTCCCTCTGTAAACACTGTCCCTGACGGAGTGACTCCCCCTTTAAACACTGTCCCTGACGGAGAGATTCCCTCTTTAAACACTGGCCCTGACGTAGAGACTCCCCCTTTGAACAGGGTCCCTGACGGAGAGACGCCCTCTTTAAACAGGGTCCCTGGCGGAGAGACTCCCTCTTTAAACAGGGTCCCTGACGGAGAGACTCCCTCTTTAAACAGGATCCCTGACGAGAGACGCCCTCTTTAAACAGGGTCCCTTACGGAGAGACTCCCTTTTTAAACAGGGTCCAGGACGGAGAGACTCCCTCTTTAAACAGGGACCCTGACGGAGAGACTCCCTCTTTAAACAGGGTCCCTGACGGAGAGACTCCCTCTTTAAACACTGTCCCTGACGGAGAGACTCCCACTTTCAACACTGTCCCTGACGGAGAGACTCCCTCTTTAAACAGGGTCCCTGACGGAGAGACTTCCTCTTTAAACAGGGTCCCTGACGGAGAGACTCCCTCTTTCAACACGGTCCCTGACGGAGAGACTCCCTCTTTAAACACTGTCCCTGACGGAGAGACTCCCTCTTTAAACAGGATCCCTGACAGAGAGACTCCCTCTTTAAACAGGGTCCCTGACGGAGAGACTCCCTCTTTAAACAGGGTCCCTGACGGAGAGACTCCCTCTTTAAACACTGTCCCTGGCGGAGAGACTCCCTCTTTAAACAGGATCCCTGACAGAGAGACTCCCTCTTTAAACAGGGTCCCTGACGGAGAGACTCCCTCTTTAAACAGGGTCCCTGACGGAGAGACTCCCTCTTTAAACAGGGTCCCTGACGGAGACTCCCTCTTTAAACACTGCCCCTGACAGAGAGACTCCCTCTTTAAACAGGGTCCCTGACGGAGAGACTCCCTCTTTAAACAGGGTCCCTGACGGAGAGACTCCCTCTTTAAACAGGGTCCCTGACGGAGAGACTCCGTCTTTAAACAGTGTCCCTGGCGGAGAGACTCACTCTTTAAACAGGATCCCTGACGAGAGACTCCCTCTTTAAACAGGGTCCCTGACGGAGAGACTCCCTCTTTAAACAGGGTCCCTGACGGAGCGACTCCCTCTTTAAACACTGTCCCTGACGGAGAGACTCCCTCTTTAAACAGAGTCCCTGACGGAGAGACTCCCTCTTTAAACACTGTCCCTGACGGAGAGACTCCCTCTTTAAACACTGTCCCTGACGGAGAGACTCCCTCTTTAAACAGGGTCCCTGACGGAGAGACTCCCTCTTTAAACAGGGTCCCTGACGGAGAGACTCCCTCTTTAAACAGGGTCCCTGACGGAGAGACTCCCTCTTTAAACAGGGTCCCTGACGGAGAGACTCCCTCTTTAAACAGGGTCCCTGACGGAAAGACTCCCTCATTAAACAGGGTCCCCGACGTGGAGACTCCCTCTTTAAACAGGGTCCCTGACGGAGAGACTCCCTCTTTAAACACTGTCCCTGACGGAGAGACTCCCTCTTTAAACAGGGTCCCTGACGGAGAGACTCCCTCTTTAAACAGGGTCCCTGACGGAGAGACTCCCTCTTTAAACAGGGTCCCTGACGGAGAGACTCCCTCTTTAAACAGGGTCCCTGACGGAGAGACTCCCTCTTTAAACAGGGTCCCTGACGGAAAGACTCCCTCATTAAACAGGGTCCCCGACGTAGAGACTCCCTATTTAAACAGGGTCCCTGACGGAGAGACTCCCTCTTTAAACAGGGTCCCTGACGGAGAGACTCCCTCTTTAAACAGGGTCCCTACGGAGAGACTCCCTCTTTAAACAGGGTCCCTGACGGAGAGACTCCCTCTTTAAACAGGGTCCCTGACGGAGAGACTCCCTCTTCAAACACTGTCCCTGACGGAGAGACTCCCTCTTTAAACAGGGTCCCTGACGGAGAGACTCCCTCTTTAAACAGGGTCCCTACGGAGAGACTCCCTCTTTAAACAGGGTCCCTGACGGAGAGACTCCCTCTTTAAACAGGGTCCCTGACGGAGAGACTCCCTCTTTAAACACTGTACCTGACGGAGAGACTCCCTTTTTAAACACTGTCCCTGACGGAGAGACTCCCTCTTTAAACAGGGTCCCTGACAGAGAGACTCCCTCTTTAAACACTGTCCCTGACGGAGAGACTCCCTCTTTAAACAGGGTCCCTGACGGAGAGACTCCCTCTTTAAACAGGGTCCCTGACGGAGAGACTCCCTCTTTAAACAGGGTCCCTGATGGAGACTCCCTCTTTAAACACTGTCCCTGACGGAGAGTCTCCCTCTTTAAACACTGTCCCTGACGGAGAGACTCCCTCTTTAAACACTGTCCCTGACGGAGAGACTCCCTCTTTAAACACTGTCCCTGACGGAGAGGCTCCCTCTTTAAACAGGGTCCCTGACGGAGAGACTCCCTCTTTAAACAGGGTCCCTGACGGAGAGACTCCCTCTTTAAACACTGTCCCTGACGGAGAGACTCCCTCTTTAAACACTGTCCCTGACGGAATGACTCCCTCTTTAAACAGGGTCCCTGACGGAGAGACTCCCTCTTTAAACAGGGTCCCTGACGGAGAGACTCCCTCTTTAAACAGGGTCCCTGACGGAGAGACTCCCTCTTTAAACACTGTCCCTGATGGAGAGACTCCCTCTTTAAACACTGTCCCTGACAGAGAGACTCCCTCTTTAAACACTGGCCCTGACGGAGAGACTCCCTCTTTAAACACTGGCCCTGACGGAGAGACTCCCTCTTTAAACACTGTCCCTGACGGAGAGACTCCCTCTTTAAACAGGGTCCCTGACGGAGAGACTCCCTCTTTAAACAGGGTCCCTGACGGAGAGACTCCCTCTTTAAACACTGTCCCTGACGGAGAGACTCCCTCTTTAAACAGGGTCCCTGACGGAGAGACTCCCTCTTTAAACAGGGTCCCTGACGGGGCGACTCCCTCTTTAAACACTGTCCCTGACGGAGAGACTCCCTCTTTAAACAGGGTCCCTGACGGAGAGATTCCCTCTTTAAACAATGTCCCTGACGGAGAGACTCCCTCTTTAAACACTGTCCCTGACGGAGAGACTCCCTCTTTAAACAGGGTCCCTGACGGAGAGACTCCCTCTTTAAACAGGGTCCCTGACGGAGAGACTCCCTCTTTAAACAGGGTCCCTGACAGAGAGACTCCCTCATTAAACAGGGTCCCTGACGGAGAGACTCCCTCTTTAAACAGGGTCCCTGACAGAGAGACTCCCTCTTTAAACAGGGTCCCTAACGGAGAGTCTCCCTCTTTAAACAGGTTCCCTGACGGAGAGACTCCCTCTTTAAACAGGGTCACTGACGGAGAGACTCCCTCTTTAAACACTGTCCCTGACGGAGAGACTCATTCTTTAAACACTGTTCCTGACAGAGAGACTCCCTCTTTAAACACTGTCCCTGACGGAGAGACTCCCTCTTTAAACACTGTCCCTGACGGAGAGACTCCCTCTTTAAACAGGGTCCCTGACGGAGAGACTCCCTCTTTAAACACTGTCCCTGACGGAGAGACTCCCTCTTTAAACAGGTTCCCTGACGGAGAGACTCCCTCTTTAAACAGGGTCACTGACGGAGAGACTCCCTCTTTAAACACTGTCCCTGACGGAGAGACTCATTCTTTAAACACTGTCCCTGACAGAGAGACTCCCTCTTTAAACACTGTCCCTGACGGAGAGACTCCCTCTTTAAACACTGTCCCTGATGGAGAGACTCCCTCTCTAAACAGGGTCCCTGACGGAGAGACTCCTTCTTTAAGCACTGTCCCTGGCGGAGAGACTCCCTCTTTAAACAGGGTCCCTGACAGAGAGACTCCCTCTTTAAACAGGGTCCCTGACGGAGAGACTCCCTCTTTAAACAGGGTCCCTGACGGAGAGAATCCCTCTTTAAACACTGTCCATGACGGAGAGACTCCCTCTTTAAACACTGTCCCTGACGGAGAGACTCCCTCTTTAAACAGGGTCCCTGACGGAGAGACCCCCCTCTTTAAACTGGGTCCCTGACGGAGAGACTCCCTCTTTAAACACTGTCCCTGACGGAGAGACTCCCTCTTTAAACAGGGTCCCTGACGGAGAGACTCCTTCTTTAAACACTGTCCCTGACGGAGAGACTCCCTCTTTAAACACTGTCCCTGACGGAGAGACTCCCTCTTTAAACAGGGTCCCTGACGGAGAGACTCCCTCTTTAAACAGGGTCCCTGACGGAGAGACTCCCTCTTTAAACAGGGTCCCTGACGGAGAGACTCCTTCTTTAAACACTGTCCCTGACGGAGAGACTCCCTCTTTAAACACTGTCCGTGACGGAGAGACTCCCTCTTTAAACAGGGTCCCTGACGGAGAGACTCCCTCTTTAAACACTGTCCCTGACGGAGAGACTCCCTCTTTAAACAGGGTCCCTGACGGAGGCTCCCTCTTTAAACACTGTCCCTGACGGAGAGACTCCCACTTTAAACAGGGTCCCTGACGGAGAGACTCCCTCTTTAAACAGGGTTACTGACGGAGAGACTCCCTCTTTAAACAGGGTCCCTGACGGAGAGACTCCCTCTTTAAACAGGGTCCCTGACAGAGAGACTCCCTCTTTAAACACTGTCCCTGACGGAGAGACTCCCTCTTTAAACAGGGTCCCTGACGGAGAGACTCCCTCTTTAACACTGTCCCTGACGGAGAGACTCCCTCTTTAAACACTGTCCCTGACGGAGAGACTCCCTCTTTAAACAGGGTCCCTGACGGAGGCTCCCTCTTTAAACACTGTCCCTGACGGAGAGACTCCCTCTTTAAACAGGATCCCTGACGGAGAGACTCCCTCTTTAAACACTGTCCCTGACGGAGAGACTCCCTCTTTAAACAGGGTCCCTGACGGAGAGACTCCCTATTTAAACAGGGTCCCTGACGGAGAGACTCCCTCTTTAAACAGGGTCCCTGATGGAGAGACTCCCTCTTTAAACAGGGTCCCTGACGGAGAGACTCCCTCTTTAAACAGGGTCCCTAATGGAGAGACTCCCTCTTTAAACAGGGTCCCTGACGGAAAGACTCCCTCTTTAAACAGGGTCCCTGACGGAGAGACTCCCTCTTTAAACAGGGTCCCTGACGGAGAGACTCCCTCTTTAAACAGGGTCCCTGACGGAGAGACTCCCTCTTTAAACAGGGTCCCTGACGGAGAGACTCCCTCTTTAAACAGGGTCCCTGACGGAGACTCCCTCTTTAAACACTGTCCCTGACGGAGAGACTCCCTCTTTAAACAGAGTCCCTGACGGAGAGACTCCCTCTTTAAACACTGTCCCTGACGGAGTGACGTCCTCTTTAAACAGGGTCCCTGACGGAGAGACTCCCTCTCTAAACAGGGTCCCTGACGGAGTGACTCCCTCTTTAAACACTGTCCCTGGCGGAGAGACTCCCTCTTTAAACAGGGTCCCTGACGGAGAGACTCCCTCTTTAAACAGGGTCCCTGACGGAGAGACTCCCTCTTTAAACAGGGGCCCTGACGGAGAGACTCCCTCTTTAAACACTGTCCCTGACGGAGAGACTCCCTCTTTAAACAGGGTCCCTGACGGAGAGACCCCCCTCTTTAATCCGGGACCCTGACGGAGAGACTCCCTCTTTAAACACTGTCCCTGACGGAGAGACTCCCACTTTGAATACTGTCCCTGACGGAGAGACTCCCTCTTTAAACAGGGTCCCTGACGGAGAGACTCCCTCTTTAAACACTGTCCCTGACGGAGAGACTCCCTCTTTGAATACTGTCCCTGACGGAGAGACTCCCTCTTTAAACAGGGTCCCTGACGGAGAGACTCCCTCTTTAAACAGGGTCCCTGACGGAGAGACTCCTTCTTTAAACACTGTCCCTGACGGAGAGGCTCCCTCTTTAAAAAGGGTCCCTGACGGAGAGACTCCCTCTTTAAACAGGGTCCCTGACGGAGAGACTCCCTCTTTAAACAGGGTCCCTGACGGAGAGACTCCCTCTTTAAACACTGTCCCTGACGGAGAGACTCCCTCTTTAAACAGGATCTCTGACGGAGAGACCCCCTCTTTAAACAGGGTCCCTGACGGAGAGACTCCCTCTTTAAACAGGGTCCCTGACAGAGAGACTCCCCGTTCAAACACTGTCCCTGACGGAGAGAATCCCTCTTTAAACAGGGTCCCTGACGGAGAGACTCACTCTTTAATCAGGGTCCCTGATGGAGAGACTCCCTCTTTAAACACTGTCCCTGACGGAGAGACTCCCTCTTTAAACAGGGTCCCTGACAGAGAGACTCCCTCTTTAAACAGGGTCCCTGACAGAGAGAGTCCCTCTTTAAACAGGGTCCCTGACGGAGAGACTCCCTCTTTAAACAGGGTCCCTGACAGAGAGACTCCCTCTTTAAACAGGGTCCCTGACAGAGAGACTCCCTCTTTAAACAGGGTCCCTGACGGAGAGACTCCCTCTTTAAACAGGGTCCCTGACGGAGAGACTCCCTCTTTAAACGGGGTCCCTGACGGAGAGACTCCCTCTTTAAACAGGGTCCCTGACGGAGAGACTCCCTCTGTAAACACTGTCCCTGACGGAGTGACTCCCCCTTTAAACACTGTCCCTGACGGAGAGATTCCCTCTTTAAACACTGTTCCTGACGTAGAGACTCCCCCTTTGAACAGGGTCCCTGACGGAGAGACGCCCTCTTTAAACAGGGTCCCTGGCGGAGAGACTCCCTCTTTAAACAGGGTCCCTGACGGAGAGACTCCCTCTTTAAACAGGATCCCTGACGAGAGACTCCCTCTTTAAACAGGGTCCCTTACGGAGAGACTCCCTTTTTAAACAGGGTCCAGGACGGAGAGACTCCCTCTTTAAACAGGGACCCTGACGGAGAGACTCCCTCTTTAAACAGGGTCCCTGACGGAGAGACTCCCTCTTTAAACACTGTCCCTGACGGAGAGACTCCCACTTTCAACACTGTCCCTGACGGAGAGACTCCCTCTTTAAACAGGGCCCCTGACGGAGAGACACCCTCTTTAAACAGGGTCCCTGACGGAGAGACTCCCTCTTTAAACAGGATCCCTGACAGAGAGACTCCCTCTTTAAACAGGGTCCCTGACGGAGAGACTCCCTCTTTAAACAGGGTCCCTGACGGAGAGACTCCCTCTTTAAACACTGTCCCTGGCGGAGAGACTCCCTCTTTAAACAGGATCCCTGACAGAGAGACTCCCTCTTTAAACAGGGTCCCTGACGGAGAGACTCCCTCTTTAAACAGGGTCCCTGACGGAGACTCCCTCTTTAAACACTGCCCCTGACAGAGAGACTCCCTCTTTAAACAGGGTCCCTGACGGAGAGACTCCCTCTTTAAACAGGGTCCCTGACGGAGAGACTCCCTCTTTAAACAGGGTCCCTGACGGAGAGACTCCCTCTTTAAACACTGTCCCCGACGGAGAGACTCCCTCTTTAAACAGGGTCCCTGACGGAGAGACTCCGTCTTTAAACAGGGTCCCTGGCGGAGAGACTCACTCTTTAAACAGGATCCCTGACGAGAGACTCCCTCTTTAAACAGGGTCCCTGATGGAGAGACTCCCTCTTTAAACAGGGTACCTGACGGAGAGACTCCCTCTTTAAACACTGTCCCTGACGGAGAGACTCCCTCTTTAAACAGGGTCCCTGACGGAGAGACTCCCTCTTTAAACAGGGTCCCTGACGGAGAGACTCCCTCTTTAAACAGGGTCCCTGACGGAGAGACTCCCTCTTTAAACAGGGTCCCTGACGGAAAGACTCCCTCATTAAACAGGGTCCCTGATGGAGAGACTCCCTCTTTAAACAGGGTCCCTGACGGAGAGACTCCCTCTTTAAACAGGGTCCCTACGGAGAGACTCCCTCTTTAAACAGGGTCCCTGACGGAGAGACTCCCTCTTTAAACAGGGTCCCTGACGGAGAGACTCCCTCTTTAAACAGGGTCCCTGATGGAGACTCCCTCTTTAAACACTGTCCCTGACGGAGAGTCTCCCTCTTTAAACACTGTCCCTGACGGAGAGACTCCCTCTTTAAACACTGTCCCTGACGGAGAGACTCCCTCTTTAAACACTGTCCCTGACGGAGAGACTCCCTCTTTAAACAGGGTCCCTGACGGAGAGATTCCCTCTTTAAACAATGTCCCTGACGGAGAGACTCCCTCTTTAAACAGGGTCCCTGACGGAGAGACTCCCTCTTTAAACACTGTCCCTGACAGAGAGACTCCCTCATTAAACAGGGTCCCTGACGGAGAGACTCCCTCTCTAAACAGGGTCCCTGACGGAGAGACTCCTTCTTTAAGCACTGTCCCTGGCGGAGAGACTCCCTCTTTAAACAGGGTCCCTGACAGAGAGACTCCCTCTTTAAACAGGGTCCCTGACGGAGAGACTCTCTCTTTAAACAGGGTCCCTGACGGAGAGACTCCCTCTTTAAACAGGGTCCCTAACGGAGAGTCTCCCTCTTTAAACAGGTTCCCTGACGGAGAGACTCCCTCTTTAAACAGGGTCACTGACGGAGAGACTCCCTCTTTAAACACTGTCCCTGACGGAGAGACTCATTCTTTAAACACTGTTCCTGACAGAGAGACTCCCTCTTTAAACACTGTCCCTGACGGAGAGACTCCCTCTTTAAACAGGGTCCCTGACGGAGAGACTCCCTCTCTAAACAGGGTCCCTGACGGAGAGACTCCTTCTTTAAGCACTGTCCCTGGCGGAGAGACTCCCTCTTTAAACAGGGTCCCTGACAGAGAGACTCCCTCTTTAACCAGGGTCCCTGACGGAGAGACTCCCTCTTTAAACAGGGTCCCTGACGGAGAGACTCCCTCTTTAAACACTCTCCATGACGGAGAGACTCCCTCTTTAAACACTGTCCCTGACGGAGAGACTCCCTCTTTAAACAGGGTCCCTGACGGAGAGACCCCCCTCTTTAAACTGGGTCCCTGACGGAGAGACTCCCTCTTTAAACACTGTCCCTGACGGAGAGACTCCCTCTTTAAACAGGGTCCCTGACGGAGAGACTCCTTCTTTAAACACTGTCCCTGACGGAGAGACTCCCTCTTTAAACACTGTCCCTGACGGAGAGACTCCCTCTTTAAACAGGGTCCCTGACGGAGAGACTCCCTCTTTAAACAGGGTCCCTGACGGAGAGACTCCCTCTTTAAACAGGGTCCCTGACGGAGAGACTCCTTCTTTAAACACTGTCCCTGACGGAGAGACTCCCTCTTTAAACAGGGTCCCTGACGGAGAGACTCCCTCTTTAAACACTGTCCCTGACGGAGAGACTCCCTCTTTAAACAGGGTCCCTGACGGAGGCTCCCTCTTTAAACACTGTCCATGACGGAGAGACTCCCTATTTAAACAGGGTCCCTGACGGAGAGACTCCCTCTTTAAACAGGGTTACTGACGGAGAGACTCCCTCTTTAAACAGGGTCCCTGATGGAGAGACTCCCTCTTTAAACAGGGTTACTGACGGAGAGACTCCCTCTTTAAACAGGGTTACTGACGGAGAGACTCCCTCTTTAAACAGGGTCACTGATGGAGAGACTCCCTCTTTAAACAGGGTCCCTAATGGAGAGACTCCGTCTTTAAACAGGGTCCCTGACGGAAAGACTCCCTCTTTAAACAGGGTCCCTGACGGAGAGACTCCCTCTTTAAACAGGGTCCCTGACGGAGAGACTCCCTCTTTAAACAGGGTCCCTGACGGAGAGACTCCCTCTTTAAACAGGGTCCCTGACGGAGAGACTCCCTCTTTAAACAGGGTCCCTGACGGAGAGACTCCCTCTTTAAACAGGGTTCCTGACGGAGAGACTCCCTCTTTAAACAGGGTCCCTGACGGAGAGACTCCCTCTTTAAACAGGGTCCCTGACGGAGACTCCCTCTTTAAACAGGGTCCCTGGCGGAGAGACTCCCTCTTTAAACAGAGTCCCTGACGGAGAGACTCCCTCTTTAAACAGAGTCCCTGACGGAGAGACTCCCTCTTTAAACAGAGTCCCTGACGGAGAGACTCCCTCTTTAAACAGAGTCCCTGACGGAGAGACTCCCTCTTTAAACACTGTCCCTGACGGAGTGACGTCCTCTTTAAACAGGGTCCCTGACGGAGAGACTCCCTCTCTAAACAGGGTCCCTGACGGAGTGACTCCCTCTTTAAACACTGTCCCTGGCGGAGAGACTCCCTCTTTAAACAGGGTCCCTCACGGAGAGACTCCCTCTTTAAACAGGGTCCCTGACGGAGAGACTCCCTCTTTAAACAGGGTCCCTGACGGAGAGACTCCCTCTTTAAACACTGTCCCTGACGGAGAGACTCCCTCTTTAAACAGGGTCCCTGACGGAGAGACCCCCTCTTTAATCCGGGACCCTGACAGAGAGACTCCCTCTTTAAACACTGTCCCTGACGGAGAGACTCCCTCTTTGAATACTGTCCCTGACGGAGAGACTCCCTCTTTAAACAGGGTCCCTGACGGAGAGACCCCCTCTTTAAACACTGTCCCTGACGGAGAGACTCCCTCTTTGAATACTGTCCCTGACGGAGAGACTCCCTCTTTAAACAGGGTCCCTGACGGAGAGACTCCCTCTTTAAACAGGGTCCCTGACGGAGAGACTCCCTCTTTAAACACTGTCCCTGACGGAGAGACTCCCTCTTTAAACACTGTCCCTGACGGAGAGACTCCCTCTTTAAAAAGGGTCCCTGACGGAGAGACTCCCTCTTTAAACAGGGTCCCTGACGGAGAGACTCCCTCTTTAAACAGGGTCCCTGACGGAGAGACTCCCTCTTTAAAAAGGGTCCCTGACGGAGAGACTCCCTCTTTAAACAGGATCCCTGACGGAGAGACCCCCTCTTTAAACAGGGTCCCTGACGGAGAGACTCCCTCTTTAAACAGGGTCCCTGACAGAGAGACTCCCCCTTCAAACACTGTCCCTGACGGAGAGAATCCCTCTTTAAACAGGGTCCCTGACGGAGAGACTCACTCTTTTCTCAGGGTCCCTGATGGAGAGACTCCCTCTTTAAACACTGTCACTGACGGAGAGACTCCCTATTTAAACAGGGTCCCTGACAGAGAGACTCCCTCTTTAAACAGGGTCCCTGACAGAGAGACTCCCTCTTTAAACAGGGTCCCTGACAGAGAGAGTCCCTCTTTAAACAGGGTCCCTGACGGAGAGACTCCCTCTTTAAACGGGGTCCCTGACGGAGAGACTCCCTCTTTAAACAGGGTCCCTGACGGAGAGACTCCCTCTGTAAACACTGTCCCTGACGGAGTGACTCCCCCTTTAAACACTGTCCCTGACGGAGAGATTCCCTCTTTAAACACTGGCCCTGACGTAGAGACTCCCCCTTTGAACAGGGTCCCTGACGGAGAGACGCCCTCTTTAAACAGGGTTCCTGGCGGAGAGACTCCCTCTTTAAACAGGGTCCCTGACGGAGAGACTCCCTCTTTAAACAGGATCCCTGACGAGAGACGCCCTCTTTAAACAGGGTCCCTTACGGAGAGACTCCCTTTTTAAACAGGGTCCAGGACGGAGAGACTCCCTCTTTAAACAGGGACCCTGACGGAGAGACTCCCTCTTTAAACAGGGTCCCTGACGGAGAGACTCCCTCTTTAAACACTGTCCCTGACGGAGAGACTCCCACTTTCAACACTGTCCCTGACGGAGAGACTCCCTCTTTAAACAGGGCCCCTGACGGAGAGACTCCCTCTTTAAACAGGGTCCCTGACGGAGAGACTCCCTCTTTAAACAGGGTCCCTGACGGAAAGACTCCCTCTTTAAACAGGGTCCCTGACGGAGAGACTCCCTCTTTAAACAGGGTCCCTGACGGAGAGACTCCCTCTTTAAACAGGGTCCCTGACGGAGAGACTCCCTCTTTAAACAGGGTCCCTGACGGAGAGACTCCCTCTTTAAACAGGGTCCCTGACGGAGAGACTCCCTCTTTAAACAGGGTTCCTGACGGAGAGACTCCCTCTTTAAACAGGGTCCCTGACGGAGAGACTCCCTCTTTAAACAGGGTCCCTGACGGAGACTCCCTCTTTAAACAGGGTCCCTGGCGGAGAGACTCCCTCTTTAAACAGAGTCCCTGACGGAGAGACTCCCTCTTTAAACAGAGTCCCTGACGGAGAGACTCCCTCTTTAAACAGAGTCCCTGACGGAGAGACTCCCTCTTTAAACAGAGTCCCTGACGGAGAGACTCCCTCTTTAAACACTGTCCCTGACGGAGTGACGTCCTCTTTAAACAGGGTCCCTGACGGAGAGACTCCCTCTCTAAACAGGGTCCCTGACGGAGTGACTCCCTCTTTAAACACTGTCCCTGGCGGAGAGACTCCCTCTTTAAACAGGGTCCCTCACGGAGAGACTCCCTCTTTAAACAGGGTCCCTGACGGAGAGACTCCCTCTTTAAACAGGGTCCCTGACGGAGAGACTCCCTCTTTAAACACTGTCCCTGACGGAGAGACTCCCTCTTTAAACAGGGTCCCTGACGGAGAGACCCCCCTCTTTAATCCGGGACCCTGACGGAGAGACTCCCTCTTTAAACACTGTCCCTGACGGAGAGACTCCCTCTTTGAATACTGTCCCTGACGGAGAGACTCCCTCTTTAAACAGGGTCCCTGACGGAGAGACCCCCTCTTTAAACACTGTCCCTGACGGAGAGACTCCCTCTTTGAATACTGTCCCTGACGGAGAGACTCCCTCTTTAAACAGGGTCCCTGACGGAGAGACTCCCTCTTTAAACAGGGTCCCTGACGGAGAGACTCCCTCTTTAAACACTGTCCCTGACGGAGAGACTCCCTCTTTAAACACTGTCCCTGACGGAGAGACTCCCTCTTTAAAAAGGGTCCCTGACGGAGAGACTCCCTCTTTAAACAGGGTCCCTGACGGAGAGACTCCCTCTTTAAACAGGGTCCCTGACGGAGAGACTCCCTCTTTAAAAAGGGTCCCTGACGGAGAGACTCCCTCTTTAAACAGGATCCCTGACGGAGAGACCCCCTCTTTAAACAGGGTCCCTGACGGAGAGACTCCCTCTTTAAACAGGGTCCCTGACAGAGAGACTCCCCCTTCAAACACTGTCCCTGACGGAGAGAATCCCTCTTTAAACAGGGTCCCTGACGGAGAGACTCACTCTTTAATCAGGGTCCCTGATGGAGAGACTCCCTCTTTAAACACTGTCCCTGACGGAGAGACTCCCTCTTTAAACAGGGTCCCTGACAGAGAGACTCCCTCTTTAAACAGGGTCCCTGACAGAGAGACTCCCTCTTTAAACAGGGTCCCTGACAGAGAGAGTCCCTCTTTAAACAGGGTCCCTGACGGAGAGACTCCCTCTTTAAACGGGGTCCCTGACGGAGAGACTCCCTCTTTAAACAGGGTCCCTGACGGAGAGACTCCCTCTGTAAACACTGTCCCTGACGGAGTGACTCCCCCTTTAAACACTGTCCCTGACGGAGAGATTCCCTCTTTAAACACTGGCCCTGACGTAGAGACTCCCCCTTTGAACAGGGTCCCTGACGGAGAGACGCCCTCTTTAAACAGGGTCCCTGGCGGAGAGACTCCCTCTTTAAACAGGGTCCCTGACGGAGAGACTCCCTCTTTAAACAGGATCCCTGACGAGAGACGCCCTCTTTAAACAGGGTCCCTTACGGAGAGACTCCCTTTTTAAACAGGGTCCAGGACGGAGAGACTCCCTCTTTAAACAGGGACCCTGACGGAGAGACTCCCTCTTTAAACAGGGTCCCTGACGGAGAGACTCCCTCTTTAAACACTGTCCCTGACGGAGAGACTCCCACTTTCAACACTGTCCCTGACGGAGAGACTCCCTCTTTAAACAGGGCCCCTGACGGAGAGACTCCCTCTTTAAACAGGGTCCCTGACGGAGAGACTCCCTCTTTAAACAGGGTCCCTGACGGAGAGACTCCCTCTTTCAACACGGTCCCTGACGGAGAGACTCCCTCTTTAAACACTGTCCCTGACGGAGAGACTCCCTCTTTAAACAGGATCCCTGACAGAGAGACTCCCTCTTTAAACAGGGTCCCTGACGGAGAGACTCCCTCTTTAAACAGGGTCCCTGACGGAGAGACTCCCTCTTTAAACACTGTCCCTGGCGGAGAGACTCCCTCTTTAAACAGGATCCCTGACAGAGAGACTCCCTCTTTAAACAGGGTCCCTGACGGAGAGACTCCCTCTTTAAACAGGGTCCCTGACGGAGACTCCCTCTTTAAACACTGTCCCTGACGGAGAGACTCCCTCTTTAAACAGGGTCCCTGACGGAGAGACTCCCTCTTTAAACAGGGTCCCTGACGTGGAGACTCCCTCTTTAAACAGGGTCCCTGACGGAGAGACTCCGTTTTTAAACAGGGTCCCTGACGAGAGACTCCCTCTTTAAACAGGGTCCCTGACGGAGAGACTCCCTCTTTAAACAGGGTCCCTGACGGAGCGACTCCCTCTTTAAACAGGTTCCCTGATGGAGAGACTCCCTCTTTAAACAGGGTACCTGACGGAGAGACTCCCTCTTTAAACACTGTCCCTGACGGAGAGACTCCCTCTTTAAACAGGGTCCCTGACGGAGAGACTCCCTCTTTAAACAGGGTCCCTGACGGAGAGACTCCCTGTTTAAACAGGGTCCCTGACGGAGAGACTCCCTCTTTAAACAGGGTCCCTGGCGGAGAGACTCACTCTTTAAACAGGATCCCTGACGAGAGACTCCCTCTTTAAACAGGGTCCCTGACGGAGAGACTCCCTCTTTAAACAGGGTCCCTGACGGAGAGACTCCCTCTTTAAACAGGGTCCCTGACGGAGAGACTCCCTCTTTAAACAGGGTCCCTGACGGAGAGACTCCCTCTTTAAACATGGTCCCTGACGGAGAGACTCCCTCTTTAAACAGGGTCCCTGACGGAGAGACTCCCTCTTTAAACAGGGTCCCTGACGGAGAGACTCCCTCTTTAAACAGGGTCCCTGACGGAGAGACTCCCTCTTTAAACACTGTCCCTGACGGAGAGACTCCCTCTTTAAACACTGTCCCTGACGGAGAGACTCCCTCTTTAAACAGGGTCCCTGACGGAGAGACTCCCTCTTTAAACATGGTCCCTGACGGAGAGACTCCCTCTTTAAACACTGTCCCTGACGGAGAGACTCCCTCTTTAAACAGGGTCCCTGACGGAGAGACTCCCTCTTTAAACACTGTCCCTGACGGAGAGACTCACTCTTTAAACAGGGTCCCTGACGGAGAGACTCCCTCTTTAAACATGGTCCCTGACGGAGAGACTCCCTCTTTAAACACTGTCCCTGACGGAGAGACTCCCTCTTTAAACACTGTCCCTGACGGAGAGACTCCCTCTTTAAACAGGGTCCCTGACGGAGAGAGTCCCTCTTTAAACAGGGTCCCTGACGGAGAGACTCCCTCTTTAAACGGGGTCCCTGACGGAGAGACTCCCTCTTTAAACAGGGTCCCTGACGGAGAGACTCCCTCTTTAAACACTGTCCCTGACGGAGAGACTCCCTCTTTAAACGGGGTCCCTGACGGAGAGACTCCCTCTTTAAACAGGGTCCCTGACGGAGAGTCTCCCTCTGTAAACACTGTCCCTGACGGAGTGACTCCCCCTTTAAACACTGTCCCTGACGGAGAGATTCCCTCTTTAAACACTGGCCCTGACGTAGAGACTCCCCCTTTGAACAGGGTCCCTGACGGAGAGACGCCCTCTTTAAACAGGGTCCCTGACGGAGAGACTCCCTCTTTAAACAGGATCCCTGACGAGAGACGCCCTCTTTAAACAGGGTCCCTTACGGAGAGACTCCCTTTTTAAACAGGGTCCAGGACGGAGAGACTCCCTCTTTAAACAGGGACCCTGACGGAGAGACTCCCTCTTTAAACAGGGTCCCTGACGGAGAGACTCCCTCTTTAAACACTGTCCCTGACGAAGAGACTCCCACTTTAAACACTGTCCCTGACGGAGAGACTCCCTCTTTAAACAGGGCCCCTGACGGAGAGACTCCCTCTTTAAACAGGGTCCCTGACGGAGAGACTCCCTCTTTAAACAGGGTCCCTGACGGAGAGACTCCCTCTTTCAACACGGTCCCTGACGGAGAGACTCCCTCTTTAAACAGGGTCCCTGACGGAGAGACTCCCTCTTTAAACACTGTCCCTGACGGAGAGACTCCCTCTTTAAACAGGATCCCTGACAGAGAGACTCCCTCTTTAAACAGGGTCCCTGACGGAGAGACTCCCTCTTTGAACAGGGTCCCTGACGGAGAGACTCCCTCTTTAAACAGGGTCCCTTACGGAGAGACTCCCTTTTTAAACAGGGTCCAGGACGGAGAGACTCCCTCTTTAAACAGGGACCCTGACGGAGAGACTCCCTCTTTAAACACTGTCCCTGACGGAGAGATACCCACTTTAAACACTGTCCCTGACGGAGAGACTCCCTCTTTAAACAGGGCCCCTGACGGAGAGACTCCCTCTTTAAACAGGGTCCCTGACGGAGAGACTCCCTCTTTAAACAGGGTCCCTGACGGAGAGACTCCCTCTTTCAACACGGTCTCTGACGGAGAGACTCCCTCTTTAAACACTGTCCCTGACGGAGAGACTCCCTCTTTAAACAGGATCCCTGACAGAGAGACTCCCTCTTTAAACAGGGTCCCTGACGGAGAGACTCCCTCTTTAAACAGGGTCCCTGACGGAGAGACTCCCTCTGTAAACACTGTCCCTGACGGAGTGACTCCCCCTTTAAACACTGTCCCTGACGGAGAGATTCCCTCTTTAAACACTGGCCCTGACGTAGAGACTCCCCCTTTGAACAGGGTCCCTGACGGAGAGACGCCCTCTTTAAACAGGGTCCCTGGCGGACAGACTCCCTCTTTAAACAGGGTCCCTGACGGAGAGACTCCCTCTTTAAACAGGATCCCTGACGAGAGACGCCCTCTTTAAACAGGGTCCCTTACGGAGAGACTCCCTTTTTAAACAGGGTCCAGGACGGAGAGACTCCCTCTTTAAACAGGGACCCTGACGGAGAGACTCCCTCTTTAAACAGGGTCCCTGACGGAGAGACTCCCTCTTTAAACACTGTCCCTGACGGAGAGACTCCCACTTTAAACACTGTCCCTGACGGAGAGACTCCCTCTTTAAACAGGGCCCCTGACGGAGAGACTCCCTCTTTAAACAGGGTCCCTGATGGAGAGACTCCCTCTTTAAACAGGGTCCCTGACGGAGAGACTCCCTCTTTCAACACGGTCCCTGACGGAGAGACTCCCTCTTTAAACACTGTCCCTGACGGAGAGACTCCCTCTTTAAACAGGGTCCCTGACGGAGAGACTCCCTCTTTAAACACTGTCCCTGACGGAGTGACTCCCCCTTTAAACACTGTCCCTGACGGAGAGATTCCCTCTTTAAACACTGGCCCTGACGTAGAGACTCCCCCTTTGAACAGGGTCCCTGACGGAGAGACGCCCTCTTTAAACAGGGTCCCTGACGGAGAGACTCCCTCTTTAAACAGGATCCCTGACGAGAGACGCCCTCTTTAAACAGGGTCCCTTACGGAGAGACTCCCTTTTTAAACAGGGTCCAGGACGGAGAGACTCCCTCTTTAAACAGGGACCCTGACGGAGAGACTCCCTCTTTAAACAGGGTCCCTGACGGAGAGACTCCCTCTTTAAACACTGTCCCTGACGAAGAGACTCCCACTTTAAACACTGCCCCTGACGGAGAGACTCCCTCTTTAAACAGGGCCCCTGACGGAGAGACTCCCTCTTTAAACAGGGTCCCTGACGGAGAGACTCCCTCTTTAAACAGGGTCCCTGACGGAGAGACTCCCTCTTTCAACACGGTCCCTGACGGAGAGACTCCCTCTTTAAACAGGGTCCCTGACGGAGAGACTCCCTCTTTAAACAGGGTCCCTGAAGGAGAGACTCCCTCTTTAAACACTGTCCCTGACGGAGAGACTCCCTCTTTAAACAGGATCCCTGACAGAGAGACTCCCTCTTTAAACAGGGTCCCTGACGGAGAGACTCCCTCTTTAAACACTGTCCCTGACGGAGAGACTCCCTCTTTAAACAGGGTCCCTGACGGAGAGACACCCTCTTTAAACACTGTCCCTGACGGAGACACTCCCTCTTTAAACAGGGTCCCTGACGGAGAGACTCCCTCTTTAAACAGGGTCCCTGGCGGAGAGACTCACTCTTTAAACAGGATCCCTGACGGAGAGACTCCCTCTTTAAACACTGTCCCTGACAGAGAGACTCCCTCTTTAAACAGGGTCCCTGATGGAGAGACTCCCTCTTTAAACAGGGTCCCTGACGGAGAGACTCCCTCTTTAAACAGGGCCCCTGACGGAGAGAATCCCTCTTTAAACAGGGTCCCTGACGGAGAGACTCCCTCTTTAAACAGGGTCCCTGACGGAGAGACTCCCTCTTTAAACAGGGTCCCTGACGGAGAGACTCCCTCTTTAAACAGGGTCCCTGGCGGAGAGACTCACTCTTTAAACAGGATCCCTGACGAGAGACTCCCTCTTTAAACAGGGTCCCTGACGGAGAGACTCCCTCTTTAAACAGGTTCCCTGACGGAGCGACTCCCTCTTTAAACAGGGTCCCTGATGGAGAGACTCCCTCTTTAAACAGGGTACCTGACGGAGAGACTCCCTCTTTAAACACTGTCCCTGACGGAGAGACTCCCTCTTTAAACAGGGTCCCTGACGGAGAGACTCCCTCTTTAAACAGGGTCCCTGACGGAGAGACTCCCTCTTTAAACAGGGTCCCTGACGGAGAGACTCCCTCTTTAAACAGGGTCCCTGGCGGAGAGACTCACTCTTTAAACAGGATCCCTGACGAGAGACTCCCTCTTTAAACAGGGTCCCTGACGGAGAGACTCCCTCTTTAAACAGGGTCCCTGACGGAGAGACTCCCTCTTTAAACAGGGTCCCTGACAGAGAGACTCACTCTTTAAACAGGATCCCTGACGAGAGACTCCCTCTTTAAACAGGGTCCCTGACGGAGAGACTCACTCTTTAAACAGGATCCCTGACGGAGAGACTCCCTCTTTAAACAGGGTCCCAGACAGAGAGACTCCCTCTTTAAACACTGTCCCTGACGGAGAGACTCCCTCTTTAAACAGGGTCCCTTACGGAGAGACTCCCTTTTTAAACAGGGTCCAGGACGGAGAGACTCCCTCTTTAAACAGGGACCCTGACGGAGAGACTCCCTCTTTAAACAGGGTCCCTGACGGAGAGACTCCCTCTTTAAACACTGTCCCTGACGGAGAGACTCCCACTTTAAACACTGTCCCTGACGGAGAGACTCCCTCTTTAAACAGGGCCCCTGACGGAGAGACTCCCTCTTTAAACAGGGTCCCTGATGGAGAGACTCCCTCTTTAAACAGGGTCCCTGACGGAGAGACTCCCTCTTTCAACACGGTCCCTGACGGAGAGACTCCCTCTTTAAACACTGTCCCTGACGGAGAGACTCCCTCTTTAAACAGGGTCCCTGACGGAGAGACTCCCTCTTTAAACACTGTCCCTGACGGAGTGACTCCCCCTTTAAACACTGTCCCTGACGGAGAGATTCCCTCTTTAAACACTGGCCCTGACGTAGAGACTCCCCCTTTGAACAGGGTCCCTGACGGAGAGACGCCCTCTTTAAACAGGGTCCCTGACGGAGAGACTCCCTCTTTAAACAGGATCCCTGACGAGAGACGCCCTCTTTAAACAGGGTCCCTTACGGAGAGACTCCCTTTTTAAACAGGGTCCAGGACGGAGAGACTCCCTCTTTAAACAGGGACCCTGACGGAGAGACTCCCTCTTTAAACAGGGTCCCTGACGGAGAGACTCCCTCTTTAAACACTGTCCCTGACGAAGAGACTCCCACTTTAAACACTGCCCCTGACGGAGAGACTCCCTCTTTAAACAGGGCCCCTGACGGAGAGACTCCCTCTTTAAACAGGGTCCCTGACGGAGAGACTCCCTCTTTAAACAGGGTCCCTGACGGAGAGACTCCCTCTTTCAACACGGTCCCTGACGGAGAGACTCCCTCTTTAAACACTGTCCCTGACGGAGAGACTCCCTCTTTAAACAGGATCCCTGACAGAGAGACTCCCTCTTTAAACAGGGTCCCTGACGGAGAGACTCCCTCTTTAAACACTGTCCCTGACGGAGAGACTCCCTCTTTAAACAGGGTCCCTGACGGAGAGACACCCTCTTTAAACACTGTCCCTGACGGAGACACTCCCTCTTTAAACAGGGTCCCTGACGGAGAGACTCCCTCTTTAAACAGGGTCCCTGGCGGAGAGACTCACTCTTTAAACAGGATCCCTGACGGAGAGACTCCCTCTTTAAACACTGTCCCTGACAGAGAGACTCCCTCTTTAAACAGGGTCCCTGATGGAGAGACTCCCTCTTTAAACAGGGTCCCTGACGGAGAGACTCCCTCTTTAAACAGGGCCCCTGACGGAGAGAATCCCTCTTTAAACAGGGTCCCTGACGGAGAGACTCCCTCTTTAAACAGGGTCCCTGACGGAGAGACTCCCTCTTTAAACAGGGTCCCTGACGGAGAGACTCCCTCTTTAAACAGGGTCCCTGGCGGAGAGACTCACTCTTTAAACAGGATCCCTGACGAGAGACTCCCTCTTTAAACAGGGTCCCTGACGGAGAGACTCCCTCTTTAAACAGGTTCCCTGACGGAGCGACTCCCTCTTTAAACAGGGTCCCTGATGGAGAGACTCCCTCTTTAAACAGGGTACCTGACGGAGAGACTCCCTCTTTAAACACTGTCCCTGACGGAGAGACTCCCTCTTTAAACAGGGTCCCTGACGGAGAGACTCCCTCTTTAAACAGGGTCCCTGACGGAGAGACTCCCTCTTTAAACAGGGTCCCTGACGGAGAGACTCCCTCTTTAAACAGGGTCCCTGGCGGAGAGACTCACTCTTTAAACAGGATCCCTGACGAGAGACTCCCTCTTTAAACAGGGTCCCTGACGGAGAGACTCCCTCTTTAAACAGGGTCCCTGACGGAGAGACTCCCTCTTTAAACAGGGTCCCTGACAGAGAGACTCACTCTTTAAACAGGATCCCTGACGAGAGACTCCCTCTTTAAACAGGGTCCCTGACGGAGAGACTCCCTCTTTAAACAGGGTCCCTGACGGAGAGACTCCCTCTTTAAACAGGGTCCCTGACGGAGAGACTCCCTCTTTAAACATGGTCCCTGACGGAGAGACTCCCTCTTTAAACAGGGTCCCTGACGGAGAGACTCCCTCTTTAAACAGGGTCCCTGACGGAGACTCCCTCTTTAAACACTGTCCCTGACGGAGAGTCTCCCACTTTAAACACTGTCCCTGACGGAGAGACTCCCTCTTTAAACACTGTCCCTGACAGAGAGACTCCCTCTTTAAACAGGGTCCCTGACGGAGAGAGTCCCTCTTTAAACAGGGTCCCTGACGGAGAGACTCCCTCTTTAAACAGGGTCCCTGACGGAGAGACTCCCTCTTTAAACATGGTCCCTGACGGAGAGACTCCCTCTTTAAACAGGGTCCCTGACGGAGAGACTCCCTCTTTAAACAGGGTCCCTGACGGAGACTCCCTCTTTAAACACTGTCCCTGACGGAGAGTCTCCCACTTTAAACACTGTCCCTGACGGAGAGACTCCCTCTTTAAACACTGTCCCTGACAGAGAGACTCCCTCTTTAAACAGGGTCCCTGACGGAGAGAGTCCCTCTTTAAACAGGGTCCCTGACGGAGAGACTCCCTCTTTAAACGGGGTCCCTGACGGAGAGACTCCCTCTTTAAACAGGGTCCCTGACGGAGAGACTCCCTCTGTAAACACTGTCCCTGACGGAGTGACTCCCCCTTTAAACACTGTCCCTGACGGAGAGATTCCCTCTTTAAACACTGGCCCTGACGTAGAGACTCCCCCTTTGAACAGGGTCCCTGACGGAGAGACGCCCTCTTTAAACAGGGTCCCTGGCGGACAGACTCCCTCTTTAAACAGGGTCCCTGACGGAGAGACTCCCTCTTTAAACAGGATCCCTGACGAGAGACGCCCTCTTTAAACAGGGTCCCTT
The DNA here is from genome assembly GCF_047496885.1 of Scyliorhinus torazame. NCBI lineage: Eukaryota > Metazoa > Chordata > Chondrichthyes > Carcharhiniformes > Scyliorhinidae > Scyliorhinus > Scyliorhinus torazame. The sequence continues at coordinate 7,309,199 of NC_092710.1, read as the reverse complement.
ACGGAGAGACTCCCTTTTTAAACAGGGTCCAGGACGGAGAGACTCCCTCTTTAAACAGGGACCCTGACGGAGAGACTCCCTCTTTAAACAGGGTCCCTGACGGAGAGACTCCCTCTTTAAACACTGTCCCTGACGGAGAGACTCCCACTTTAAACACTGTCCCTGACGGAGAGACTCCCTCTTTAAACAGGGCCCCTGACGGAGAGACTCCCTCTTTAAACAGGGTCCCTGACGGAGAGACTCCCTCTTTAAACAGGGTCCCTGACGGAGAGACTCCCTCTTTCAACACGGTCCCTGACGGAGAGACTCCCTCTTTAAACACTGTCCCTGACGGAGAGACTCCCTCTTTAAACAGGATCCCTGACAGAGAGACTCCCTCTTTAAACAGGGTCCCTGACGGAGAGACTCCCTCTTTAAACAGGGTCCCTGACGGAGAGACTCCCTCTTTAAACAGGGTCCCTGACGGAGAGACTCCCTCTGTAAACACTGTCCCTGACGGAGTGACTCCCCCTTTAAACACTGTCCCTGACGGAGAGATTCCCTCTTTAAACACTGGCCCTGACGTAGAGACTCCCCCTTTGAACAGGGTCCCTGACGGAGAGACGCCCTCTTTAAACAGGGTCCCTGGCGGACAGACTCCCTCTTTAAACAGGGTCCCTGACGGAGAGACTCCCTCTTTAAACAGGATCCCTGACGAGAGACGCCCTCTTTAAACAGGGTCCCTTACGGAGAGACTCCCTTTTTAAACAGGGTCCAGGACGGAGAGACTCCCTCTTTAAACAGGGACCCTGACGGAGAGACTCCCTCTTTAAACAGGGTCCCTGACGGAGAGACTCCCTCTTTAAACAGGGTCCCTGACGGAGAGACTCCCTCTTTAAACAGGGTCCCTGACGGAGAGACTCCCTCTTTAAACACTGTCCCTGACGGAGAGACTCCCTCTTTAAACAGGGCCCCTGACGGAGAGACTCCCTCTTTAAACAGGGTCCCTGACGGAGAGACTCCCTCTTTAAACAGGGTCCCTGACGGAGAGACTCCCTCTTTCAACACGGTCCCTGACGGAGAGACTCCCTCTTTAAACACTGTCCCTGACGGAGAGACTCCCTCTTTAAACAGGGTCCCTGACGGAGAGACTCCCTCTTTAAACAGGGTCCCTGACGGAGAGACTCCCTCTTTAAACAGGGTCCCTGACGGAGAGACTCCCTCTTTAAACACTGTCCCTGACGGAGAGACTCCCTCTTTAAACACTGTCCCTGACGGAGAGACTCCCTCTTTAAACACTGTCCCTGACGGAGAGACTCCCTCTTTAAACAGGGTCCCTGACGCAGAGACTCCCTCTTTAAACAGGGTCCCTGACGGAGAGACTCCCTCTTTAAACAGGGTCCCTGACGGAGAGACTCCCTCTTTAAACAGGGTCCCTGACGGAGAGACTCCCTCTTTAAACAGGGTCCCTGACGGAGAGACTCCATCTTTAAACAGGGTCCCTGACGGAGAGACTCCCTCTTTAAACACTGTCCCTGACGGAGAGACTCCCTCTTTAAACACTGTCCCTGACGGAGAGACTCCCTCTTTAAACACTGTCCCTGACGGAGAGACTCCCTCTTCAAACAGGGTCCCTGACGGAGAGACTCCCTCTTTAAACAGGGTCCTTGACGGAGAGACTCCCTCTTTAAACAGGGTCCCTGACGGAGAGACTCCCTCTTTAAACAGGGTCCCTGACGGAGAGACTCCCTCTTTAAACGGGGTCCCTGACGGAGAGACTCCCTCTTTAAACAGGGTCCCTGACGGAGAGACTCCCTCTTTAAACACTGTCCCTGACGGAGAGACTCCCTCTTTAAACAGGGTCCCTGACGGAGAGACTCCCTCTTTAAACAGGGTCCCTGACGGAGAGACTCCCTCTTTAAACAGGGTCCCTGACGGAGAGACTCCATCTTTAAACAGGGTCCCTGACGGAGAGACTCCCTCTTTAAACAGGGTCCCTGACGGAGAGACTCCCTCTTTAAACAGGGTCCCTGACGGAGAGACTCACTCTTTAAACAGGGTCCCTGACGGAGAGACTCCCTCTTTAAACAGGGTCCCTGACGGAGAGACTCCCTCTTTAAACAGGGTCCCTGACGGAGAGACTCCCTCTTTAAACACTGTCCCTGACGGAGAGACTCCCTCTTTAAACAGGGTCCCTGACGGAGAGACTCCCTCTTTAAACAGGGTCCCTGACGGAGAGACTCCCTCTTTAAACAGGGTCCCTGACGGAGAGACTCCCTCTTTAAACACTGTCCCTGACGGAGAGACTCCCTCTTTAAACAGGGTCCCTGACGGAGAGACTCCCTCTTTAAACAGGGTCCCTGACGGAGAGACTCACTCTTTAAACAGGGTCCCTGACGGAGAGACTCCCTCTTTAAACAGGGTCCCTGACGGAGCGACTCCCTCTTTAAACAGGGTCCCTGATGGAGAGACTCCCTCTTTAAACAGGGTACCTGACGGAGAGACTCCCTCTTTCAACACTGTCCCTGACGGAGAGACTCCCTCTTTAAACAGGGTCCCTGACGGAGAGACTCCCTCTTTAAACAGGGTCCCTGACGGAGAGACTCCCTCTTTAAACAGGGTCCCTGACGGAGAGACTCCCTCTTTAAACAGGGTCCCTGGCGGAGAGACTCCCTCTTTAAACAGGGTCCCTGACGGAGAGACTCCCTCTTTAAACAGGGTCCCTGACGGAGACTCCCTCTTTAAACACTGTCCCTGACGGAGAGTCTCCCACTTTAAACACTGTCCCTGACGGAGAGACTCCCTCTTTAAACACTGTCCCTGACAGAGAGACTCCCTCTTTAAACAGGGTCCCTGACGGAGAGAGTCCCTCTTTAAACAGGGTCCCTGACGGAGAGACTCCCTCTTTAAACGGGGTCCCTGACGGAGAGACTCCCTCTTTAAACAGGGTCCCTGACGGAGAGACTCCCTCTGTAAACACTGTCCCTGACGGAGAGACTCCCTCTTTAAACAGGGTCCCTGACGGAGAGACTCCCTCTTTAAACACTGTCCCTGACGGAGAGATTCCCTCTTTAAACACTGGCCCTGACGTAGAGACTCCCCCTTTGAACAGGGTCCCTGACGGAGAGACGCCCTCTTTAAACAGGGTCCCTGGCGGACAGACTCCCTCTTTAAACAGGGTCCCTGACGGAGAGACTCCCTCTTTAAACAGGATCCCTGACGAGAGACGCCCTCTTTAAACAGGGTCCCTTACGGAGAGACTCCCTTTTTAAACAGGGTCCAGGACGGAGAGACTCCCTCTTTAAACAGGGACCCTGACGGAGAGACTCCCTCTTTAAACAGGGTCCCTGACGGAGAGACTCCCTCTTTAAACACTGTCCCTGACGGAGAGACTCCCACTTTAAACACTGTCCCTGACGGAGAGACTCCCTCTTTAAACAGGGCCCCTGACGGAGAGACTCCCTCTTTAAACAGGGTCCCTGACGGAGAGACTCCCTCTTTCAACACGGTCCCTGACGGAGAGACTCCCTCTTTAAACACTGTCCCTGACGGAGAGACTCCCTCTTTAAACAGGGTCTCTGACGGAGAGACTCCCTCTTTAAACAGGGTCCCTGACGGAGAGACTCCCTCTGTAAACACTGTCCCTGACGGAGTGACTCCCCCTTTAAACACTGTCCCTGACGGAGAGATTCCCTCTTTAAACACTGGCCCTGACGTAGAGACTCCCCCTTTGAACAGGGTCCCTGGCGGACAGACTCCCTCTTTAAACAGGGTCCCTGACGGAGAGACTCCCTCTTTAAACAGGATCCCTGACGAGAGACGCCCTCTTTAAACAGGGTCCCTGACGGAGAGACTCCCTCTTTAAACACTGTCCCTGACGGAGAGACTCCCACTTTAAACAGGGTCCCTTACGGAGAGACTCCCTTTTTAAACAGGGTCCAGGACGGAGAGACTCCCTCTTTAAACAGGGACCCTGACGGAGAGACTCCCTCTTTAAACAGGGTCCCTGACGGAGAGACTCCCTCTTTAAACACTGTCCCTGACGGAGAGACTCCCACTTTAAACACTGTCCCTGACGGAGAGACTCCCTCTTTAAACAGGGCCCCTTGTCGGAGAGACTCCCTCTTTAAACAGGGTCCCTGACGGAGAGACTCCCTCTTTAAACAGGGTCCCTGACGGAGAGACTCCCTCTTTAAACAGGGTCCCTGACGGAGAGACTCCCTCTTTCAACACGGTCCCTGACGGAGAGACTCCCTCTTTAAACACTGTCCCTGACGGAGAGACTCCCTCTTTAAACAGGGTCCCTGACGGAGAGACTCCCTCTTTAAACAGGGTCCCTGACAGAGAGACTCCCTCTTTAAACAGGGCCCCTGACGGAGAGACTCCCTCTTTAAACACGGTCCCTGACGGAGAGACTCCCTCTTTAAACAGGGTCCCTGACGGAGAGACTCCCTCTTTAAACAGGGTCCCTGACGGAGAGACTCCCTCTTTAAACACGGTCCCTGACGGAGAGACTCCCTCTTTAAACAGGGTCCCTGACGGAGAGACTCCCTCTTTAAACAGGGTCCCTGACGGAGAGACTCCCTCTTTAAACAGGGCCCCTGACGGAGAGACTCCCTCTTTAAACAGGGTCCCTGACGGAGAGACTCCCTCTTTAAACAGGGTCCCTGACGGAGAGACTCCCTCTTTAAACAGGGTCCCTGACGGAGAGACTCCCTCTTTAAACAGGGTCCCTGACGGAGAGACTCCCTCTTTAAACACTGTCCCTGACGGAGAGACTCCCTCTTTAAACAGGGTCCCTAACGGAGAGACTCCCTCTTTAAACAGGGTCCCTGACGGAGAGACTCCCTCTTTGAACATTGTCCCTGACAGAGAGACTCCCTCTTTAAACAGGGTCCCTGACGGAGAGACTCCCTCTTTAAACAGGGTCCCTGACGGAGAGACTCCCTCTTTAAACAGGGTCCCTGACGGAGAGACTCCCTCTTTAAACACTGTCCCTGACGGAGATACTCCCTCTTTAAACAGGGTCCCTGACGGAGAGACTCCCTCTTTAAACACTGTCCCTGACGGAGAGACTCCCTCTTTAAACAGGGTCCCTGACGGAGCGACTCCCTCTTTAAACAGGGTCCCTGATGGAGAGACTCCCTCTTTAAACAGGGTACCTGACGGAGAGACTCCCTCTTTCAACACTGTCCCTGACGGAGAGACTCCCTCTTTAAACACTGTCCCTGACGGAGAGACTCCCTCTTTAAACAGGGTCCCTGACGGAGAGACTCCCTCTTTAAACAGGGTCCCTGACGGAGAGACTCCCTCTTTAAACAGGGTCCCTGACGGAGAGACTCCCTCTTTAAACAGGGTCCCTGACGGAGAGACTCCCTCTTTAAACAGGGTCCCTGACGGAGAGACTCCCTCTTTAAACAGGGTCCCTGACGGAGAGACTCCCTCTTTAAACAGGGTCCCTGACGGAGACTCCCTCTTTAAACACTGTCCCTGACGGAGAGTCTCCCACTTTAAACACTGTCCCTGACGGAGAGACTCCCTCTTTAAACAGGGCCCCTGACGGAGAGACTCCCTCTTTAAACAGGGTCCCTGACGGAGAGACTCCCTCTTTAAACAGGGTCCCTGACGGAGAGACTCCCTCTTTCAACACGGTCCCTGACGGAGAGACTCCCTCTTTAAACACTGTCCCTGACGGAGAGACTCCCTCTTTAAACAGGATCCCTGACGGAGAGACTCCCTCTTTAAACAGGGTCCCTGACGGAGAGACTCCCTCTTTAAACAGGGTCCCTGACGGAGAGACTCCCTCTTTAAACAGGGTCCCTGGCGGAGAGACTCCCTCTTTAAACAGGGTCCCTGACGGAGAGACTCCCTCTTTAAACAGGGTCCCTGACGGAGAGACTCCCTCTTTAAACAGGGTCCCTGACGGAGAGACTCCCTCTTTAAACACTGTCCCTGACGGAGAGACTCCCTCTTTAAACAGGGTCCCTGACGGAGCGACTCCCTCTTTAAACAGGGTCCCTGACGGAGAGACTCCCTCTTTAAACAGGGTCCCTGACGGAGAGACTCCCTCTTTAAACAGGGTCCCTGACGGAGAGACTCCCTCTTTAAACAGGGTCCCTGACGGAGAGACTCCCTCTTTAAACAGGGTCTCTGACGGAGAGACTCCCTCTTTAAACACTGTCCCTGACGGAGAGACTCCCTCTTTAAACAGGGTCCCTGACGGAGAGACTCCCTCTTTAAACACTGTCCCTGACGGAGAGACGTCCGCTCGAAAGCAGACACATGCTGCCTCTCCGACATTCACGTACGTGCTGACTGTTCCTGGCGATTCTGGGCGGACAGACAGTAGGTCAGACATCACGTTCCATTCGTTGATCTGGTGCTGGTCGGACGTGATCCTGTCGTTGTAGAAGTTTGCCCACAGCAATCCACTTCCCCCAGGATAGTGATTATATTGCGATGCCTCCCCACACGCCTTGTGTAAAGCTTGAAGCAGAGTCCTTCAAAGCAGATACAATAAAACCATCAAATATACATATTATCCCAGCTCTAACTCTCAGTACTGAGGGAGTGCGGCACTGTCAGAGTGTCAGTACTGAGGGAGTGCTGCACTGTCAGAGGGCCAGTACTGAGGGAGTGCTGCACTGTCAGAGGGTCAGTACTGAGGGAGTGCTGCACTGTCAGAGGGTCAGTACTGAGGGAGTGCTGCACTGTCAGAGGGTCAGTACTGAGGGAGTGCTGCACTGTCAGAGGGTCAGTACTGAGGGAGTGCTGCACTGTCAGAGGGTCAGTACTGAGGGAGTGCCGCACTGTCAGAGGGTCAGTACTGAGGGAGTGCTGCACTGTCAGAGGGTCAGTACTGAGGGAGTGCTGCACTGTCAGAGGGTCAGTACTGAGGGAGTGCCGCACTGTCAGAGGGTCAGTACTGAGGGAGTGCTGCACTGTCAGAGGGTCAGTACTGAGGGAGTGCTGCACTGTCAGAGGGTCAGTACTGAGGGAGTGCGGCACTGTCAGTGTCAGTACTGAGGGAGTGCGGCACTGTCAGAGGGTCA